>NC_037669.1:67278780-67428272 GCF_003255815.1 Theropithecus gelada
AGACTCCGTCTCAAAAAAAAAAAAAAAAAAAAAAAAGATACCTGAAGCTGGATAATTTATTTTTATTTTTATTTTTATTTTTATTTTTATTTTTTTGAGATGGAGTCTCGCTGTGTCACCCAGGCTGGAGTACAATGGCACGATCTCAGCTCACTGCAACCTTCACCTCCTGGGTTCAAGCGATTCTTCTGCTTCAGCCTCCCAAGTAGCTGGGATTACAGGCACCTGCCACCACGCGCAGCTAAGTTTTGTATTTTTTAGTAGAGACAGGGTTTCACCATGTTGGCCAGGCTGGTCTCGAACTCCTGACCTCAAGTGATTCATCCATTTTGGTCTCCCAAAGTGCTGGGATTACAGGCGTGAGCCACCATGCTCAGCCTACTTAGCTTAATGTTCTGTAAGCTAGAGAGATAAGGGTGTGTGGCTTCTGACAAAGGTTTTTGCGCTGTGTCATAACATGGCGGAGAAAGTAAAAGGGCAAGTAGATACACCCAGAGAGAAAACCCAAGGGGCATTCTGGCTTTATAATAACCCATTTTTGAGGGAACACATCCATTTTCTCAAAAACGAATTTAGTCTCGCCAGAGTGAGCACTCACTACCACAAGAACAGCACCAAGCAATTCATGAGGGATCTGCCGCCTTGACCCAAACACCTCCCACTAGGTCCCATCTCCCCACACCACCACATTGAAGATTAAATTTCAACGCAAGTTTTGGCAGGGACAAACAAACCATATTCAAACCATAGCAGACCCTAAGCCACAGATCCAAGAAGCTCAGAAAACTAAGCAATGTAAGTGTGAAAGAAAAAAAGAAAGAAAGAGACTATACCTAGGCATATCATATTTAAATTGCATAAAATCAAAGGTAAAGAAAAAAATCTTGAAAGACGTCAGAAAAGAAAATCTTAACTATAAAGGAGTAAGGATGAGAATTACATCTGACTTCTCCTCAGAAACTATGCAAGCGAGAAGAGAGTAAGTGAAATACATGAAGTGTTGAAGAAAAAAAAAAACAAACACCAGTCTAGAACTCTGTATCCTGATAAATTATCCTTCAAAAGTAAAGGAGAAATGAAGAATTTCTTAGACAAACAAAAATTGAGGGAATTTGTTGCCAGTATAATTGCTTTGCAGGAATCGTGAAAAGAAATTCTTCAGGGAGAAGGAAAATGATGTAGGTCCAAACCTCGGATCCACATAAAGAAAGGAAGAGCGTAAGAGAATGAATAAGTGAAGATAAAATACAACGCTTATTTTTAAAAACTCTTAATTGATATAACAAAAGATTTGTTCAAAATAATAATATATTTGATGATTAAAGCTTATGTATAAGTGGAAGGAATGACAGTAATAACACAAGGGATGGGAGGGAAGTGTTAAGAATATTTTGTTATTATAAGACATTTGCGGAGCAGGTGCGTGGGCAGCTTCCTATCTCCTGATAGAAATTCCCCAATACAAGGATCTTCTAAAACTTTTTACCACAATAGAGTTAATGTGTTGGTCCACACTTGTGGAGGACTATGGAATGGAATTAAGAAAAGGTTCCCTTGAGAGTCCTGCAACTGATGTTTTTGGTTCTACAGAGGAAGGCGAAAAAAGGTGGAAAGGCTTGAAGAACAGAGTTGTTGAACATAATATTAGAATAATGGCCAAGTATTATATTCAGATAACAATTAAAAGGATGGTACAGCTTCTGGATCTATCTGTTGATGAGTCCAAAGCCTTTCTCTCAAATCTAGTCATTAACAAGACCATGTTTGCTACAGTAGACAGATTAGCAGGAATTAACAACTTCCAGAGACCCAAGGATCCAAATAATTTATTAAATGACTTGTCTCAGAAACTGAACTCATTAATGTCTCTGGTTAACAAAACTACACGTCTCATAGCCAAAGAGGAGATGATACCTAATCTACAATAAGGGTCTTAATGCTTTCAAAAAAGAGTTAAAATTGGAAGTTATTTTTTTTAAAAAAAGACTGTTTTTTAAAAAAAAAAAAAGACATTTGCATTACCAGCGAAATGATACAGTGTTATTTGAAAATGGGCTGATGTAGTGGCTCACACGTGTAATTCCTGAACATTAGGAGGCCGAGGTGGGAGGCTGTAATCCTAGCACTTTGGGAGGCTGAGACAGGAGGATCGCTTGAGCCCAGGAGTTCGAGACCAGACTGAGCAACATAGTAAGGCTGTATCGCTAAAAAAAAAATAAAAATAAATTAGCTGGATGTGGTGGCTTGTGCTTGTGGTCCCAGCTACTTGGGAGGCTCAGGTGAGAGGATTGCTTGAGCCCAGGACGTCAAGGCTGCAGTGGACTATGATTGCACCACTTTACTCCAGCCAGGGCACCAGAGCAAGACCCTGTCTCTAAATGAATGAATGAATGAATGAATGAAAAACTCAGTCTGTGGTATTCTGTTGTAGCAGCACAAAATGAACTAAACAGTGGAGAACAGAGTATATGGAAAAATATACGTGCATGTGTGAGGGGCAAAGAGCATATGGAAACTCTCCTTTCTACTCAATTTTGATGTGAACCTAAAACTGCTCTATTAAAAAGTAAATTTTTATTTTTGGTTTTTCACTCAGGTATTCTGGCTCCACTGTCTATGGTTTGCTTTTTTGGTTTTTTGTTCTGTTTTTATGTTTTTTTTTTTTTTTTTTGCCAGTCTCACCTCACTTTGTTGCCCAGGCTGGAGTAGTGCAGTAGTGCAGTGGTGTGATCTTGGCTCACTGTAGCCTCGATCTCCCAGGTCCAAGCAATCCTTGCACCTAGGCCTCCAGGGTAGCTGGAACTACACGTGTGCACCACCAAGCCCAGCTAATTTTTGTACTTTTTGTAAAGACGGGGTTTTGCCATGTTGGCCAGGCTGGTCTCGAACTCCTAAACTCAAGTGATCAGCCTGCCTCGGCCTCCCAAAGCGCTGGAATTGCCGGCATGCATCTCTGTGTCTGGCCTGTAGGTGTCTATGCCTGGCCGCTAAGGTGTCTATGTTCTTTTTGCTTTTTTTTTTTTTCTTTTGAGATAGTCTCTCTCTGTTGCCAGGCTAGAGTGCAATGTTGCGCACTGCAACCTCTGCCTCTCAGGTTCAAGCGATTCTCCTGCCTCAGCCTCCCGAGTAGCTGGGACTACAGGCGCACGCCACCACACCCGGCTAATTTTTGTATTTTTAGTAGAGACGGGGTTTCACCATGTTGGTCAGGATGGGCTCAATCTCTTGACCTTGTGATCCGCCCACCTCAGACTCCCAGGTGTCTATGTTCTTAATCATGCTTCCCAGGGGTGTGTGTGTGTGTGTGTGTATATATGTATGTATATGTTTGCTTGAGCAAACAGAAGGCTATAAACTGACATATATGAGGTAGTAGTCAATGAATAACTTGGGTGGGAAAAGATATTTTGGGCTCTGTCTATATTAGAATGTTTTCAACTGCACGGAAGAGAATACTTGAGTAACAATGGCTTAAACTAGGGCTAACTTTACAATGTGGATGAATTATCTGAGGATCTTATAAAAATGCAGGTATGAATGTAGTATATCTGAGCATAACCAGATATTCCACACTTCTGACAAGCTGTAGTAAGCTGTTAGATCCTGCTGCTGCTGCTGGTCCAACACTTTAATTAGCAGGATTTGAATAATGAAGACATTTTTATGTTATACAGTAAGAAGCCCAGAGCAGATGGAGGACAGGGGTGAAAGGAAATCTCTTCAGTATATACCTGCTGTGTACATCATTGTGTTTGCCTTTTGGTGAAAATATGATGCATTTCTGTTGGGTATACACATACGAGGGAAATCGCTGTGTCTCCAAGTAGGCTTATACCTAGCTTTTGTGGATGCTGTGCAACATTTTTGCCAAATGATTGTATCAACTTACCTACCCATCAGCAGGGTATGAGAGTTGCGGTTAATGCACATCTTTTTCAGTACTTAGTATCATTAGTCTTTTTTTTTTTTTTAACCATTTTGGTGGGTCTGTAGTAGTATTTCATTATGGGTTTAATTTGCACTTCCCCGATGACTAATGAAGTTAAACATCTTTTCATTTATTCATTGGCCAATTAGACATCTTATTTTTATTATTACTATTTTTTGAGACGTAGTCTTGCTCTGTCGCCCAAGCTGGAGTGCAATGGTATGACCTCGGCTCACTGCAACCTCCGCCTCCCAAGTTCAAGTGATTCTCCTGCCTCAGCCTCCCTAGTAGCTGGGATTACAGGCGTGTGCCACCATGTCCAGCCAATTTTTTTGCAGTTTTAGTAAACACGGGGTTTCACCATGTTGATCAGGTTGGTCGTGAGCTCCTGACCTCAGGTTATCCACCGCCTCGGCCTCCCAAAGTGCTGGGATTACAGATGTGAGCCATCGTGCCTGGCCTAGACATCTTATTTTATGATGTATTTGTTCAAGTCTTTTGGCCATTTTTTCTTTCGAGTTACTTCTCTTTTATTGATTTGAAGGACTATCCAGAATATGTATAAATAACTCATCAATAAATACAGTTTCATTTTAAAATTTAAATCTTTGATCCACTTGGAGTTCATCCTGATGGAGGTATGGGCCTAATTTAATTCTCTTTTCAGGTGGTTACTCAGTTGTCTCAAACCAATATCATATAGTCTGTCTTTGCCACATCAATTTGAGATGCCACCTTTGTCATGTAATACACTCTCATGTGTATGTTGGAATATTTCTGGGCTTTCAATCTTATTCTATTTGTCTGTCTCCCAGATACAAATGCAATTTTATGTACTTAACATTTTTAATGTGTTTAAATATTTAGTAGAATAAATCCTATAGTTTTAAAGCTTTCCAGGTTATTTTAATTTATTTTTCCATCTGAACTCAAAACTAGTTTGTCTCATTCTAAAATTTAAAAAAAACTTTATTGGTACTGAGACAAATTTATAAATTAAATTAGGGAGAATTAAAATCTTCATGATGTTGAGTTTTTCTACTCAACATGATTACACATCTCTTATGTGTTCAAATTTTAACTGGTGTCCTTCAGTGGTGCATAAACTTCTTTTGATATGCATGACTGAGCTGGTGGGAAAATGAAGAAAATCTCTGAGGCAAAGATACTGTAAGAAAATTAGAAACCAGAACGGTTTTTCAGCATTAAAACCAAACTTTTCCTTGAACAGGAGACAGCTTAGATCCCAAGCAAGGTGTGACGTTACAGTTGGGATACTTAAAATAAAACGAGGTCCTTCATAGATTAGCATTTTGATTAAGAATCTGGAAAAAACACGCGGGGGGCGGTGGCTCATGCCTGTAATCCCAGCACTTTGGGAGGCCGAGGCTGGTGGATCACCTGGGGTCAGGAGTTTGAGACCAGCCTGACTAACATGGTGAAACCCCGTCTCTACTAAAAATACAAAAATTACCCGAGTGTAGTGGTGGACGCCTGTAATCCCAGCTACTTGGGAGGCTGAGGCAGGAGAATTGCTTGAACCTGGAAGGCGGAGGTTGCAGTGAGTCGAGATCGAACCATTGCACTCCAGCCTGGGCGACAGAGCCAGACTCCATTTCAAAAAAAAAAAAAAAAACTAGAATCTAGAAAACACTTCACAGAAGACGGGAGAAATATTGTCTACGTGAACTGTGTTTCTCAAAGGAGGGAAAAGGAAAAAAAAATTTGAGAATTCTTAATAACCCACCTTCAAATGGGGTTCTTATATGCGTTAAAAAAAAAAATCCGGCCAGGTGTGGTGGCTCACACCTGTAATCCCAGCATTTTGGGAGGCCAAAGTGGGAGAATTGCTTGAGCCTAGGAGTTTTAGACCAGCCAGGGCAACATAGTGAGACCCTGTCTCTACCAAAAATTTAAAAGTTAGCCAGGCATGGTGGTATGCACCTGTAGTCCCAGCTACTCTGGGGGCTAAAGTGCGGGGATCTCTTGAGCCCAGGAGGTCAAAGCTTCAGTAAGCTGTGATTGCACCACTGCACTCCAGCCTGGGTGACAGAGTGAGACCTTGTCTCAAAACAAAAACAAAAACAAAAATGAAACCCCCAAAAAACAAAAAACAACAACAAAAAATCCCAAGCCAAAATATTAGGTTAAAACAGTTCCAGGTTGGTAGTTCCTCCAATTTCCAAAAGCAAAAACAAATTTTCATTGGCCACACACATTCTAATCCTCATTGTAGTGGGTTGAAGAGTGTCTCCTTAAAATGTGTGTCTACCCAGCACCCTCAGAATGTGACCTAATTTGGAAATAGGTTCTTAGCAGATGTAATCAATTAAGGATCTCAAGATGAATCATCCTGGATTTAGAGTGGGCTCTTATGACTGATGTCCTTATCCTTACAGGAAGAGGAGAGGAGGATACAGAGAGTCCTCTCTGTGAAAGAAGGTCATGTAAAGATGGACAGAGAAATTAGCATCATGCTGCCACAAACCAAAGAATGCTACGAGCCACAGAAGCTGGAAGAGGCAAGGATGGATTCTCCAGAGAGCCGTCAGAGGAAGCATAGCCTTGCTGGCATTTTGATTTCAGACTTTTTGCCTCCTGAACTGTGAGAGAATAAATTTCTGTTGTTTAAACCCTTCGGTTTGGGGTAATTTGCTATGGCAGCCCTAGGAAGCTAGTACACTAAGTTTCAAGGGATTTACACATATAAAATTTCAAAGACCCTGATTTCATAATCCAAAACCATAGAACACACGAAGAAATAAGCCACGATAAGCAAGAATGAGCAGAGATAACAAACTGCAGAGAACAACTTCCAGTATAGGCCTTGGAATGGCCAGGGTGGAATGTTAAATAAGTATGCTCAATAGTTCTAAAAAAATTGGAAGGTTATGGAAACTATGATGTAGGTATAAGGGATTATCAAAAGGGACAAGGAAGATTAGAAAAAAATGTATAATTTCTAAAATACAGAATATGTGATGATTAAAACTAGAAACAATTTATGGGCTAAATAGCACACAAAATGTAGCTAGCGGCCAGGCACTGTGGCTCACGCCTGTAATCCTAGCACATTGGGAGGCCGAGGTGGGCAGATAAGGAGGTCAGGAGTTCGAGACAAGCCTGACTAACATGAGGAAACCCCGTCTCTACTAAAAATACAGAAGTTAGCCAGGCCTGGTGATGCATGCCTGTAATCCCAGCTACTCAGGAGGTTGAGGCAGGAGAATCACTTGAGGAGGCAGAGGTTGCAGTGAGCCGAGATTGTGCCATTGCACTCCAGCCTGGGCAACAGAGCAAGATTCCGTCTGGAAAAAAAAAAAAAAAGGGTAGCTAAGGAGGAAACTAAAAAAAACTAGAAGATAGAGCTAAGAAAGTTACTGAAAATAGAGCACTAAGAGATTTAAAAAATTAAAAATTAAGACATTAAAGACAGAAGGGTGAAAAGATTTAACACACTTCTAATTAGAGTTCTAGAAGGAAAGACTGGCGGTTGGACGAAGGGGAGGTGATATTAAAAGTGAAAATGTTTGAGAGGTCTATAGAACTGAAAAAGATACAAATCTTTAGATTGAAAAAGCAAAGGCTGGCATGGTGGCTCACATCTGTAATCCCAGCACTTTGGGAGGCTGCGGTGGGCAGATCACTTGAACACAGGAGTTTGAGACCAGCCTGGGGTACATGGTAAAATCATCTCTACAAAAAATACAAAAATTAGCTGGATGTGGTGGTGCATGCCTATAGTTCCAGCTACTTGTGAGGTTGAGACAGGAGGTTCACCTGAACCCAGGAGGTCGAGGCTGCAGTAAGCTGTGATTGCACCACTGCACTCCAGCCTAGGCAACAGAGTGTGACTGTCTTAAAAAAAAAAAAAAGAAAGAAAATGATAAAATATTTTGACAAATGTAAAAACAGCCACAAAAAATACTTTGGAGGTGGTTTATAATCAACATATGATGGACCTCTATAAACAAAAACATGGAAGATAGGTGGGAATAATTCAGAGTGGATTTAAAAAGTTAAGGCCTGGTGAAATGACTCAGGCCTGTAATCCCAGTGTTTTGGGAGGCCAAGGCAGGAGGATCATTTGAGGCCAGAAGTTTGAGAACAGACTGAGCAACATGGCAAGATCCTGTCTCTACAAAAAAATTAAAAAATTAGTTGGGTGTGCTAACACATGTCTGTGATGCCAGTTACTCAGGAAGCTGAGGTGGGAGGATCACTTGAGCCCAGGAGTTGCAGGCTGCAGTGTGCTAAGATCATGCCACTGCATTCCAGCCTAGGCAACAGAGTGAGACCCTGTTACTTAAAAGAAGAAGAAGAAGAAGAAGAAGAAGAAGAAGAAGAAGAAGAAGAAGAAGAAGAAGAAGAAGAAGAAGAAGAAAAGCAAAAAGTTAAGGTTCCTGTTTTGTTCAGAAGGAAAATAGTAATATTAGCTATATTTTTCCTAACAAAATCTAAAGCTAGTTGTTTGCTTTTTTTTAACAGAATGTATAGCTAATGATAAATGGAAATATTAAAAATTTAAGAGTATAGGTGAATATACAATATTCATTGTAATGTTCCTTTAGACTTCTCTGTGTGTTTGAAACAGTTCTTTTATTTATTTATTTATTTATTTATTTATTTATTTATTTGAGACAGAGTTTCACTTTGCCGCCCAGGCTGGAGTACAATGGTGCGATCTCAGCTCACTATAACCTCTGCCTTCTGGGTTCAAGCAATTCTCCTGTTTCAGCCTCCTGAGTAGCTGGGATTACAGGCGTGCACCACCATGCCTAGCTAATTTTTGTATTTTTAGTAGAGACAGGGTTTTACCATGTTGGCCAGGCTGGTCTTGAACTCCTGACTTCGAGTGATCCGTCCACCTTGGCCTCCCAAAGTGCTGGGATTACAGGTGTGAGCTACTGCACCCGGCCAAAAAATTTCAAAACAAAATATTGGGAGGCATAATCAATGATGACATATCTTTCCGAACAGCTAAAATGAAGAAGAATGATAATATCTAGCATTGGTAAGAGTATGAAGCAACCAAAACTCATACACTCCCAGTGGGAGTGTAAACTGGTCCAACCACTTTGAAAAACTCTTCGACAGAATCTATTAAAATACATATATGCACAGTCTTTGACTAGAAATTCCACTCCTAGATGTAATATATATTTAATAGGAATCATACTTAAGTGCATCAAAAGATACACAAAAGAAAGTTCAGAGCAGCTTTATCTATGGTAGCTAAAAACTAGAAATTATTCAAATGCCCAACAAAAGTAGAGTGGATGCATGAGCATATTCATGTGATGAAATACTACATGTCAGTAAGATTAAATAAGCTACTGCTATGTCCAACTGTGGGTGAATTGCATTAACCTAATATTGAGGGAAAAAAACCAAAGACAAAAGAGTGTACACTAATCTTATCTTATTCATATAAAGCTCAAAAACAAGTCAAATGAATCTTTGGTATTAGAAGTCAGGTTATTGATTTACTCTGGGAAGGTGGGAGAGGAAGCATATTCTCTTTGTGATATATATATTTGATATGCTTTTCTAAATCTAAAAAAGATTATTGTTTTAAACATTTCAAGATAATTTTTGAGTCTATTAGCCTATGGTAATTTCAAAAGAAACACTAGAATAGTGGCTCACGCCTCTAATCCCAGCACTTTGGGAGGCCGAGGTCAGTGGATGACCTGAGGTCAAGAGTTCCAGACCAGCTGGCCAACATGGTGAATACAAAATAAAAAATTACTAAAAATGCAACAATTACAACATGGTGAATACAAAATACAAAATTACTAAAAATACAAAAATTACTACTAAAAATACAAAAAATTAGCTGGGTGTGGTGGCAGGCACCTGTAGTACCAGCTACTCGGGAGGCTAAGGCAGGGGAATCTCTTGAACCTGGGAGGAGGAGATTGCAGTGAGCTGAGATTATACCATTGCACTCCAGCCTGGGCAACAGAGTGAGACTCCGTCTCAAAAAAAATAAAAATAAATAAATAAATAAATAAATAAATACTAGAGTGAATCCCTAAGGTGAGAACAATTTTCCAGTTATTTTGAGGAAATTGAGGCTAAAGGACACTGGAATCTGCTTTGCTGCTGGAGCCCTGGGAGGTGTTGATCTCAAAGGTGTTCCCCAGGCTCCACAGAGCAAGAATAATAAGGTGGAGTGGATGGCTGAGATCTTCAGAGGAGAGAAACCTGAGGTAGCCTCCCATGGCCCTGGAGTAGGTCACAGAATGGCTAAAATTTCTACATCCCAGGGAAAATATTAGGTTTCTGAGACAGAGTCCTATCAGGCTCATCCCTAGTATTCACAGGGTCTGAGGCAGGAGTACAAATGAAGGCCTCCTACTATATGTCCAGACAGAAGTTATAAGTCAAACTAACCACTATCAAATGAGTTCTATGCTTCTGCTTGACAAATATGCTTTTATAATGACCTTGAAGGCCATAATACACATTGAATTCTACACTCGTACATGGCCATGGTGGAAGGCCAGTTCCCAGTCCCCAGCCCTTGCTCTATCCCTTTTCCCTCCACCCCTGGGAATGCATGGACACCTCTGTCCAAATGTCCAAGCTTCATCCGTGTGTTTGCAGACAGCTGCTGTACACCAGAGGCACAGTTTGCCTTTAGGAGGACCATTTGGCAAAGAGGTCAATACCAGCCCTGGAAACAGACTCAGGATCATTAATGTAGGGAATTATGGGGTCTTGGCTATCCAGTGTGTGTTCTAGAAGGGGGGATGGGCTTGGTCTCTAGACAGGAGGGCACTGCCTCAGGAAGGCCAAAGCGGGGAGCTGATAAAACATAGGGTCCACTAGGGACCCCGATGTGGTTTGGCTGTGTCCCCACCCAAATCTTATCTTGAATTGTAGTGTGGGAGGAAACCAGTGGAAGGTAATTGAATCATGGGGACTGGTCTTTCCCATGTTCTTGTGACAGTGAATAAGTCTCAGGAGATTTGATGGTTTTATTATTTTTATTTTATTTTATTTTATTTTATTTATTTATTTTTGAGACGGAGTCTCGCTCTGTCGCCCAAGCTGGAGTGCAGTGGCCAGATCTCAGCTCACTGCAAGCTCCGCCTCCCGGGTTTATGCCATTCTCCTGTGTCAGCTTCTCGAGTAGCTGGGACTACAGGTGCCTGCCACCTTGCACGGCTAGTTTTTTGTTTTTTTTTTTGTAGAGACGAGGTTTCACTGGGTTAGCCAGGATGGTCTCGATCTCCTGACCTCATGATCCACCCATCTCGGCTTCCCAAAGTGCTGGGATTACAGGCTTGAGCCACCGCACCCGGCCGATTTGATGGTTTTATAAAGAGGAGTTCCCCTGCACAAGTTCTCTCTCTTTGCCTGCTGCCATCCATGTAAGACATGACTTGCTCCTCCTTGCCTCCCACCATGATTGTGAGGCCTCCCCAGCCATGTGGAACTGTGAGTCCATTAAACCTCTTTCCTTTATAAATTACCCAGTCTCTGGTATGTCTTTATTAGCAGCATGAGAACAGACTAATACAGTCCCTTTCTCTAGCTAGGATATAAGGAATAGTGTAGGTCCTTGTGCCAATGAGGGAATGTCTCAGACTGTAGAGCTATAAAATAGGACTTTGGATGCCTAAGCAAACACTCATCTTCACGCCTGGAGACCACGTGGGACTGGACATTCCTGCACACGTCTGTGTAAGACAGGACTCCAAGGATCAGATGTCCTCTCAGGCTACCTGATTCTTTGAAAACTTCCTAGAAATGAAATGATACCTTGAGGAGAATTATAGAGGAAGAAAAGAACCTTAACTTTTTGAATGTACTCCAAAGACATTGAGGAAAAACTCTGAAGTGATGGAGTTTACCATGAATTTTTGGCAAACTGCAGCTAAAGAGAGAAATTAAGTTCAGAGATGGAAAACCAAAGTACTTTTTTGCACATCTGAGTTTTGTGCACTGAAAGTTTATACTTAATACACATTTTATCCATGCTGCTTAGGTCTACTATGGTTTTAAGATTCATCCACTTTTCAGAGGCTGTGCGTGGTGGCTGACATCTGTAATCCCAGCACTTTGGGAGGTTGAGGCGGGTGGATCACGTAAGGTCAGGAGTTCAAGACCAGCCTGACCAAGATGGTGAAACCCTGTCTCTACTAAAAAATACAAAAATTAGCCAGGCATGGTGGTGTCTGCTTGTAGTCCCAGCTACTTGGGAGGCTGAGATAGGAGAATTGCTTGAACCCAGGAGGTAGAGGTTGCAGTGAGCTGAGATCGCACCACTGCACTCCAGCCTGGGGCTACAGAGTGAGACTGAGACTCCGTCTCAAGAAAAAAAAAAGAAAGATTCATCCACTTTTTAGAACATCTTGACTCATAGTTTTTTATTTTATAAAGTAAAAAAAAAGAATTTATTTACTTTTTGTGTTCTCCCGTTTTTTTTTGGTTTTTTTTTTCCTTTAATAAGGAATTCCCTCAGAAAACCCACAACTCTGTTTATTTTTTATTTTTGAGATGGAGCCTCGCTCTGTAGCCCAGGCTGGAGTGCAGTGGCACCATCTCGGCTCACTGCAAGCTTCGCCTCCCAGGTTCACGCCATTCTCCTGCCTCAGCCTCCCGAGTAGCTGGGACTACAGGTGCCCGCCACCACCACTGGCTAATTTTTTTGTATTTTTAGTAGAGACGGGGTTTCACAGTGTTAGCCAGGATGGTCTCGATCTCCTGACCTCGTGATTCCCCTGCCTCAACCTCCCAAAGTGCTGGGATTACAGGCGTGAGCCACCATGCCCGGCCAACCCACAATTCTTTAAGAGATAGGGGTCTCCCTATGTTTCCCTGGCTGGTCTTGAACTCCTGGGCTAAAATGATCCTCCTGTCTCAGCCTCCCAAAGTGCTGGGATTACAACTGTGAGCCACCAAGCCCAGCCAAAATTTCTATACGTGGCTTCTCTTACTAAGCAATGCTTACTACTTTTAAAACTTAATGGATGGCGGATCACGAAATCAGGAGATCAAGACCATCCTGACTAACACGGTGAAACTCCATCTCTACTAAAAATTAAAAAAAAAAAAAAAAAAAAAAAATTAGCTGGGCGTGGTGCGGGCGCCCATGGTCCCAGCTATTCCGGAGGCTGAGACAGGAGGTGGGGGAGCTTGCAGTGAGCCGAGATCGTGCCACTGCACTCCCAGCCTGGCGGACAGAGCGAGACTCTGTCACAAAAAACAAACAAAAAAACTTAAGGGATGCAGCCTTATGAATAAGAACCAAAAAACTAGGAATGAGCCAAACATCCGTCAAGGGGTAAATGGATATACACAAAATACAGTAGACCCATCCACACAATGGAATACGATTCCTCAATCGAAGGGAATGAACTACGGCACACATTACAGCATGGATGGACCCTAAAAAAAGTCATTATGTGAAATAAGCCAAAGGCAAAATACCACGTATTGTATGAGTGCATTTACATGAAATATCCAGAAAAGACAAATCTACAGGGACAGAAAGTAGATTAGCAGACTGCAGCTAGAGGCTGGACCAAGGGTTAACTGTTATGAGCAAAGAGATTTTACTGGGGAGATGGAAATGTTCTGAAATTGGATTATGTTGATGATTACACAACTCGATACTAGAAATCACTGAATAGTAAGTACAATTAAAACAGAGTGAATATTATGAAATGTAAATTATACCTCAGTAAAGTTGTTTAAAAAACTTAATGGAGAATTTGGTGAAAGTTCAGAGACCTAAAGGTTTAGAGGTTTGGTTGTTTTATTTTTAATATGAAGGGAGAGGAGGAGGAAAAGCTGATAGAGATTTTACAACTACAAAATTAGAGAATCTTGCTTTCAACATGATAGTGTCTGTACAGATGTTTAGAGTGGCTACACCACAGTACTTTTAATGCTAGGGGAGAAAGCCTACCTAGATTTAGACACACAACATGATGTTCTTTCCCTAACCAACTGTGGGTTCCTGGAGGAAAGAAGCCAGCTTGGCCTCAAGTATTAACATCTCCAGCTGGGCGCGGTGGCTCACGCCTGTAATCCCAGCACTTTAGGAGGCTGAGGTGGGTGGATCACTTGAGGTCAGGAGTTTGAGACCAGCCTGGCCAACATGGTGAAACCCCATCTCTACTAAAAAATACAAAAATTAGCCGGGTTTGGTGGCATGTGTCTGTAATCCCAGCTTCTGGGGAGGCTGAGGCACAAGATTGCTTGAACTTGGGAAGCGAAGGTTGCAGTGGGCTGAGATCGCACCACTGCACTCCAGCCTGAGCAACAGGGCAAGACTCCGTCTCAAAAAAAAAAAAAAAAAAAAAAACTCCCACCAACCAGCTGGGTAACCTCCCAGAGTCACGTTCTCTAGCTTTCAGTTTCATCTGTTAAAGAAAAAAAAGAGTTGGACTAAATGATTTTTATAGTTCTGTTCAGTTGTAGAATTATTTTCCTTGGCATCCATCACCCTCAATAATTTGCCCTAGACTCCTTTCCAATCCTATTGCTTGTTGCTTCAGTTCCTATATCCTTTACATCAGATAAGGTGACCCGGTTCTACCCCATTTATCTGCAATTTTTCTCCCCAGAGCCTTTACTCGGGCCCCAGACTTTCTTACTAGAAATGTGATTTTTCTAATTGTTTCAACCCTCAAGCATTTCTCTATCTCTGGATCTCTCGGACATTAATTTGTACACTGTTGTTTCTTGCCGCTGTGTCATTTATCAATTGCTACATTATAAACCTCCTCCAAACCCACTGACTTAAAACAACAGCTATTTTATTATGCTCACAAGTTTGAGAATTAGGAATTAGGTCAGGCACAGTGGGGAGGGCTTCTCTCTCATCTGACATAATTGAGACCTCTGCTGGGGTGGGTCTGATGATAGGAGGTGGCTGGGACGGGGCCTTAAGCCTGGAGCCTTCTTTCTGGCTGTTAGCTAGATTTTCTCCACATGGCATCTGCTAGGGTTTGAATGTCCAAAATGGCTTCTTTACTCACGTGAATGGTACCTGGGCTGAAATAACTGGGAGAGCTGGGATGGTCACATAGCCTCTCCAGGTGGCTAGGTTGGGTTTCCCCACAGCACTCTGGTTTTAGGATAGTTGGATTTCTGATACCACGGCTGGCTTCCGTCAGAGCACAGGTTCTAAGAGTCGAGGATGGCAGCAGCAAGGCCTTCTATGACCTGGTCTTTGGAAGTTACACAGTGTTCTTTTCTGCTGCATTCCATTTGCTTCACAGGGCCAACTCAGATTCATTCTGGGAGGGTACTACACAAGGTGGAGGTAAGTGTTGGGTTTAGTTGCCATGGTGGGAGGGGGCATCTTTAGAAACTGGCTGTCACAACTGTGAATGCTTCTGTGTTTTATTTTCGTAACTAAAGTCTGAATTATTTGAGACTAGAAAAGATTTCTTTCCTCTTTTATTATCTTGACTCTCTCCTCCTTCTCTCTTCCCAGAGCATAAAGAACAGAAACACATGTTTTATAGACTATAGGCAGGATAGCTGGGCACAATGGCTCATGCCGGTAGTCCCAGCATTTTGGGAGGCCGAGGTGGGCAAACCACATGAGGTCAGAAGTTGGAGACCAGCCTAGCCAACATGGTGAAACCCCATCTCTACTAAAAATACAAAAATTAGCCAGGCTTGGTGGCGTGCGCCTGTAGTCCCAACTACTTGGGAGGCTAAGGCATGAGAATCGCTTGAACCTGGGAGGTGGAGGTTGCAGTGAGCCAAGATTGCCCCACTGTACTCCAGCCTGGGTGACAGAGTGAAACTGTGTCTCCAAAAAAGAAAAAAAAAAAATATATATATATATAGGCAGTAGTCTGGATAAGCGCAGGGGTCCCAATCCTGGCTGTGCCATTTACTAGCCATGTGACTTGGGACAATCACTCAACCTCTCCATATCCAAGTTTCCTCATTTACACAATGGAGGTGGTGGTGGTGGTGACATGATAGCACTTTTTCTCATAGAAATGATAGGAGGATGAAATAGTGATATTGTTAGCAAATCACTTAGGAAAAAAAGGCTACCAAACAACAAGCAACCAATAAATACCAGCTATTATTGTTGTTGATTTAATTTAGACCATCAATGTATCATGATTTGGGGGCAGCGTTGCCCAGAGGAAAAAGGAAGAACCTAAGCATTATTTCCTGAAATGAAAAAAACAACTTATCCCATAAACTGTGACGATGAAGGCAACTGGCTCTATAGCATCTGTTCAGGCACTGTCCCAGAGGCTGGAGACTTCTGAGGCCAAGAAGACATGTTTACATTTTCTTGTTTCTTCATGTCTTATCTAAAGATATATTTAGATAAGAGAGTATATGTGGATACAAAGGCCTTACTCCTTGCCTCAATATGGGACAACTCTGAAAAAGCTGGTAAAAACTGAAGAGGAAAAAAGCCATCCCAGCTCCAGAGCTGCCAGTAGAAATGGTTTCTTTTTTTTTTTTTTTTTTTGAGATGGAGTCTCGCTGGAGTGCAGTGGTAAAATCTCGGCTCACTGCAAGCTCTGCTTCCTGGGTTCACACCATTCTCCTGTCTCAGCCTCCTGAGTAGCTGGGACTACAGGCACCCGCCACCATGCCCGGCTAATTTTTTTGTATTTTTAGTAGAGACGGGGTTTCACCGTGTTAGCCAGGATGATCTCAATCTCCTGACCTCGTGATCCGCCCGCCTTGGCCCCTCAAAGTGCTGGGATTACAGGCGTGAGCCACTGCACCTGACCAGAAATGGTTTCTTCATGTCTTATCTAAAGAGAGTATATGCTTAATTGGCTATAAATTACAATTTAAAAATCACAACCAAAGGAAAAAAAATGAAGAGAACAAAAAAAAATCACAACCAAAAGGCTGTTAAATACTGAAATGACCACGAAAAACAAGTGTAAACAAACAAAACCTATAAGTCAAAAAAAAAAAAAAATCACCAAAAAAACTGATGTGAAACAAAGAAAATGTCAATGCAGAGAAAAGAAGTTCAAGTAAATTGGAAGGATGAATGAACACTTGCAGAGGATATCCAAAAAGCAGGGTGGAGAATGGAGCACAGATCAAAAGAAGAAGATTAGAAGAAGAATCTGAAGGCATGTTTTGATTACGTACAATTGACAATAACAAAATTGCTAACTGCATTTTAAACACTAAGGCATCTTGTTGAAAGGATTGGTCCTTATTTTGGAAAAAAGCAACTAATGTGAACTCTTCTGGGAAAACAATATAAAACAAGCCAGTTATACTATTTTAACTTTACAGAGAAGTGCCTGTAATGAGTTTACAATACATATAATCTACAGAAATAGTTTCAAATTGCAGGAGGGCCAATTTTCCTCCTACTTAGAGCTCATTTTGTTTTGCTTTTTTCCTTCAACAAGACTGGCTTTCTTTTGGGTGGCTGCAATAATCAAAAGACATTCAGCAAGATAGAACGCCCTGGCAATGGATTTTTTTTCCCCCTAGAGACAGGGTCTCGCTGTGCTGCCTAGGTTGGAGTGCAGCAGTGCAATCATAGCTCACTGAAACCTCAACCTCCTGGGCTTAAGCGATCCTCCTGCCTCAGCCTCCCAAGTAGCTATGACTACAGGTGCATGTCACCACACCCAGCTAATTTTTTTTTCTTTTTTTGAGATGGAGTCTCACTCTATTGCCCAGGCTGGAGTGCAGTGGCATGATCTCAGCTCACTGCAACTTCCATCTCCCAGGTTCAAGTGATTCTCCTGCCTCAGCCTCCCCAGTAGCTGGGATTAGAGGCATGTGCCAGCACACCCAGCTAATTTTTTTGTATTTTTAGTGGAGATGGGATTTCATCATGTTGGCCAAGCTGCTCTAGAACTCCTGACCTGAAATCGTCCGCCCGCCTCAGCCTCCCAAAGTGCTGGGATTACAGGTGTGAGCCACTGTGCCCAGCCCCAGCTAATTTTTAAAAAATTTTCTGTAGAGACAGAGTCTCAATCTCTTGTCCAGGTTGGTCTTGAACTCCTGGCCTCAAGTGATCTTCCTGCTTTGTCCTCCCAAAGTGCTGGGATTACAGGCATGAGCCACCATGCCTGGATGGATTTTTAAAGTGAAGTCATGCATCATGTAGTGACAGGGACACGTTCTGGAAAATGTGTCATTAAGTGATTCTTTCTTTAAGTGATTGTGTGAACGTCAG
The DNA here is from genome assembly GCF_003255815.1 of Theropithecus gelada. Lineage (NCBI taxonomy): Eukaryota > Metazoa > Chordata > Mammalia > Primates > Cercopithecidae > Theropithecus > Theropithecus gelada. Next base: position 67,296,873 of record NC_037669.1, read on the forward strand.
AGAATACTTACAAACTTGGATGGCCTAGCCTCCTATACACCTGGGCTGTATGGTATAAGCTTTTGCTCCTAGGCAACAAACCTGCACAGCATGTTACTGTACTAAATAATGTAGGAAATTGTAACAGAATGATAGGTATTTGTATATCTAAATAAATCTAAATATAGAAAAGGTACAGTCAAAATACAGTATTATAATCTTATGGGATCACTATCTTACATGTGGTCTATTGTTGACTGGAAAGTCATTATCGGGCACAAGACTGTACAGGCAAACTCATGGCTTTAAGACCCCTTAGTGAAGAAATGCTCGGAAAGGACACTGCAGGAAAATCAAAAGGAGGCTGCAGAGTTACATGGGGAATTTTAGTATTGAAGGGAAGGTCAGCATTCCAGTCTAAGACTCTAAGAAGGAGAGTTGAGTGCAGATGGTTTTGGGGGATGTTTTTGGAGATAACACCTCTACAAAGAGGGAGGTAGGACTGGACATTACAATTGCAAGCAAGGCCTCCACCATTTCTCTTTTTTTTTGAGATGGAGTCTCACTCTGTCATGCAGGCTGGAGTACCGTGGCGTGATCTCGGCCCACGGCAAGCTCTGCCTCCCGGGTTCATGCCATTCTCCTGCCTCAGCCTCCCGAGTAGCTGGGACTACAGGTGCCGGACACCATGCCCCACTAATTTTTTGTATTTTTAGTAGAGACGGGGTTTCACCATGTTAGCCAGGAGTCTCGATCTTCTGACCTTGTGATCTGCCTGCCTTGGCCTCCCAAAGTGTTGGGATTACAGGCGTGAGCCACTGCGCCCAGCCATACCATTTCTACTAGGAGCTTTGGAGCTGGGATGATTTTGTCTTCTTCAGTACTTAACAGCCTTTTTGGAGTTGTCTCATATTGTGGAAAGGAGTAAGGCCTTTGTATGCACACCAGCCCTCTGGAAGAGGGTAACTGGATAAGGTAGTTCTCTCTAGGTAAGGGCAGTGCCCTGTGAAGTACACAGCTGTGAGCCAGCAGCAGCAGTGTCCCTCCCAGCATCCAGGGTCTTCTGACTGTTGTCCAGGCATCCACAGATTCTCTTTTTATTGAGATATTACACAGAGTAATGTGCACAAATCTTAAATCCATGGTTCTATGAATTTTTATGTATGAATACACTTATATAATTCCCATTCAAACTAAGATAAAAACCAAATTTTCAATACCCCAGCAGGCTGTCTCAAGTCCCCTCAATAACCATTCACACAGATGTAATCACTATTCTCACATCTATGACCACTGGTTTTGCCTGTTTTTGAACTTCATATAAGTGGAAATATCTATATTTACTAATATATTAGTATATTATTATATATTAGTAAATATATAATATATATACTATATATTTAGATAATATCTAAATATACTCTCCTGGGTCTTGCCTTTTTGACTTAATGTGCCTAATGTGATTCATGTATGTTGCTCTGCATAGCAGTAATTTATTCTTACTGCTGTGTGTCTATATTGAGTGAATATACCACAATTTGCTCATTCTTCTCTTTTTTTTTGAGGCGGAGTTTCACTCTTGTTGCCCAGGCTGGATTCCAATGGCGTGATCTTGGCTCACTGCAACCTCTGCCTCCCAGGTTCAAGTTATTATTCTGCCTCAGCCTTCTGAGTAGCTGGGATTACAGGCATGTGCCATCATGCCTGGCTAATTTTGTATTTTTAGTAGAGACAGGGTTTCTCCATGTTGGTCAGGCTGGTCTCAAATTCCCGACCTCAGGTGATCTTCCCATCTCGGCCTCCCAAAGTGCTGGGATTACAGGCGTGAGCCACCACACCTGGCCCTTGCCCATTCTACTCTTAATGAGCACTTGAATTGTATCCAGTTTTGACTATTATAAATAATGCATCCATGAATGCTCTTGTACATGTCTCTCGATGGAATAGTACCTCAATTCTGTTATGTGTAAAAGAGGAATTTCAAGGTATACATATGTTTAGCCTTAGTAGATACTGCCAAACAATTTTTTAAGGTAGTTATACCAGTTTACAATCCCACCACAATCTTTCAAGCCAAAAAAGGTACATTTAAATCATTTCTGCATGAGGGACTACAAATATGTTCACCTCTGTCTGTACTAAACAATACAAAAATTAGCTGGGCGTGGTGGCATGTGCCTGTAGTCCTAGCTACTCGGGAGGCCGAGCAGGGAAAATCCCTTGAACCCGGGAGGTGGAGGTTGCAGTGAGCTGTGATTGAGTCACTGCACGCCAGCCTGGGTGATAGAGCAAGACTCCACCTCAAAAAAATAATAATAAAAATAAAAATCAAGGAAAACATTAGTTAGACTAAGGATAACTAGACTGTAGGAACTTTTTAAAAAGTAAGATAAAGACTTGAATCAGCTCTCCTCCATGGGTATTGTAGAAACTTTTCTCCAGTAATTTTGCAGGAGCGTGAAGAAGGTTTAAGGGGTTCCTTAAGTGTGGTCATGAGTCAGGTTCCCTAGAAGCAGATCTTGAGAGATTTTTTTTTTTTTTTTTGAGACAGAGTCTTGCTCTGTCACTCAGTCTGGAGTGCAGTGGTGCGATCTCGGTTCACTGCAACCTGTGCCTTCCAGGTTCAAGTGATTCTCCTGCCTCAGCCTCCCGAGTAGCTGGGATTACAGGCATGCGCCACCATGTCCGGCTAATTTTTGTATTTTTATTTATTTATTTATTTATTTATTGTTATTTATTTATTTTTGAGATGGAGTTTCACTCTTGTTGCCCAGGCTGGAGTGCATTGGTGCAATGTCAGCTCACTGCAACCTCTGCCTCCCAGGTTCAAGCGATTCTCCTGTCTCAGCCTCCCGAGTAGCTGTGATTACAGGCGCCCACCACTATACCCAGCTAATTTTTGTATTTTTAGTAGAGATAGAGTTTTACTATGTTGGCCAGGCTTGTCTCGAACTCCTGATCTCAGGTGATCCACTCACCTCGGCCTCCCAAAGTGTTGGGATTACAGGCGTGAGCCACCACACCCGGCCTATTTTTGTATTTTTAGTAGAGACAGGGTTTCTCCCTGTTGGCCAGGGCGGTCTTGAACTCCTGACCTCTGGTGGTCTGCCCACCTCTGCCTCCCACAGTGCTGAGATTACAGGTGTGAGTCACTGTACCTGGCCAGATCCTGAGAGATCTTGATGCATGTGATTTACGAGGAAGGGTTCTCTGGAGAAACTTATTGAGGAGGTGAAAGGGAATGGGAAAACGGAAGACAGCCAAATCAAGATGTGGGTTTGGGGAAAATCTAGCCTTGGCCTGATCCCATTAAAAAAACAAAACAAAACTCTGGCACATAAGCCATGCCACAGAGTCACCTTCCCTTTTGAGCTGGTCTTCTGAACCCCATATCATTCCTCGTGATTGCAGGCCTGGGCAAGGGGGTAGTGGTGGTGGTGGTGGTAATTAAATCCTGGAGGTTTCTTCTGTCAATCTAAAGCAGCTGTTCTCAGCCCTGGGCAATTTTGTCCCCTCGAGGGCATTTGGCAAAGTCTGGAGATGTTTTGTGATTGTCACACCAGGAAAACTCATGCTTGTATTAAGAGATTAGAGGATAAAGATGCTGCTAAACATCCTACAATGCATAGGACAGCCTTCTACAACAAAGAATGATCCTGCACACGATACTAGGGTGAAGAAATCCTGGGCTACGACAATTCTTTGGAGGGATCAGTGGGAAGCCATTACATTCACTGCTAGTGACAGATGAGCTTCCTGGCTCCATAAAGGGAATCTGGGCAGGGCATCAGAATAGTACCTTTTGCAGATGTCTTTTCAAAATATGTTAAACAATGAAGGAGGCTTGAAATGCGGTTCAGTTAGCATTCTTTTGTAATTCTGCATTTCACTTAATGGGATGAGACTAGCATCTTGAAATATATATCACTAAGCCCTTAGGTACATTGCTCAGAAATCTTGTCAAAAAACACTCTTACATCAGCTGTAACCATTCTGGATTTTCTTCGGAGCTTTATTGAACTTGTGTAAAATTGGAATTGGGCTGAATCCTCCCTGAAATACTCATTACTATGCTGCATTAGTGCTAACACTGTGCTCCTTAGCAAGTTTAACTCTAACAGTAATGTGAATGGGGTAAAAGACCGGGGAAAAGAACAAAAATAGCTGTACTTAAATCCAGAGGAGTTTGAAAACCACTGGAGTTCACCAGTGTCAGACTTACGGTCTTCTTAGTCTCTACATCCTGTTGGGATCATCCCTTAAACCTCTTTTACAGTCCTGTATTTCTCTGTCTGTTACCCATTAATTTATCTGTGTCCTCTCAGAAGCAGTTTATAGCTTGAAATTGCAAAACTCAGAGTATCAATGGCAAGAAATATTTGCAAATTATGTCTCCAACAAAAGGCTAACATCCAGAATTTACAAGGAACTCAAAACAACTCAATAAGGGGGAAAAAAAAACTGTAAAAAGTAGGCAAAGGACATGAACAGACGTTTCTCCAAAGAAGACATACAAGTAGCCAATAAACACGAAAAAATGCTCCACATCACTAATTAGAGAAAAGTAAATTAAAACAACAATGAGATATTATCTTAACACCAGTCAGAATGGCCATGATTAGGAAGTCAAACAGCAGATGTTGGCATGGATGTGGAGAGAAGGGAATGCTTATGCACTGTTGGTGGGGATGGAAATTAGTACAGCCTCTACAGAAAACAGTATGGAGATTTCTCGAATAACTAAAAATAGAAATATAATTTGAACTTGCAATCTCACTACTGGGTATCTACCCAAAGGAAAAGAAATCATTATATTAAAAAAAGACACTTGGCTGAGTGCGGTGGCTCATGCCTGTAATCCTAGCACTTTGGGAGGCTGTGGTGGGCGGACTGCCTGAGCTCAGGAGTTCGAGACCAGCCTGGGCAACATGGTGAAACCCTATCTCTACCAAAATACACAAAAATTAGCCAGGTGCACACCTGTAGTCCCAGTTACTTGGGAGGCTGAGGTAGGAGGATCGCTTAAACCCGGGAGACGGAGGTTTCAGTGAGCCACGATCGTACCATTGCACTCCAGCCTGGGCAACAGAGCAAGATTCTGTCTCAAAAAACAAAAACAAAAACAAAAACAAAACACCAGTCATATGTGTACTGTAGCAGTACTCACGATAGCAGTCATGAAATCAACCTAAGCGTCCATCAGTGGTTGACTGGATAAAGAAAATGTGGTAGCTGGGTGCAGTGGCTCACGCCTATAATCCCAACACTTTGGGAGACCGAGGCAGGTGGATCACTTGAGGTCAGGAGTTCAAGACCAGCCTGGCCAACATGATGAAACCCATCTCTACTAAAAATACAAAAAATCAGCTGGACATGGTGGTACATGCCTGTAGTCCCAGCCACTCGGGAGGCTGAGGCAGGAGAATTGCTTGAACCCAGGAGGCAAAGGTTGCAGTGAGCTGAGATTGTGCCACTGCACTCCAGCCTGGGCAACAGAGCGAGATTCTGTCTCAAATAAATAAATAGATAAAATAAAAAAGTGGTATATGTATACCATGAAATACTATGCAGCCATAAAAAATAATGAAATCAAGCCCTTTGCAGCAATATGGATGGAGCTGGAAGCCATTATCTTAAATAGATATAGAAAATCTCAGAAATAGAAAATCTCAGAAATAGAAAATCAAATACTGTAAGTTCTCATTTATAAGTAGGAGCCTAAACAATGGGTACACATGAACATGAAGATGGAGATAGTAGACACTGGGGACTCCAAAGCGGGAGACTGAGAAGGGTAAGGGCTGAAAAATTACCTAATGGGTACTGTGTTCACTATTTGGGTGATGGCTAACTAGAAGGACAACCCCAACATTATGCAATATATCCACGTAACAGAATTGCACATGAACCCCCTGAATCTAAAATAAAATAAATTTAAATAAAAAACTAATGATATCTAGTCTCATTGTATTACCACTGTTATACAAAAGGATTTTTTCAAACTTCAAAATGTTATCTAGTTTGTATTCTAACTTTCGTATTTTTATCCTAGTTTTGTAATCCTAGTATTAGTTTTATTTTTTTCCTTTCTTAAAATGTTAAAATGAATCATCACCATATTCAATTCTGTTTTTAAGAGTTACAACACTAGGCCAGGAGTGGTGGCTCACTCTTATAATTCCGGTGCTTTGGGAGGCTGAAGTGGGAAGATCGATTGAGGCCAGGAGTTTGAGACCAGCCTTGGCAACATAGCAAGACCCCGTCTCTACTAAAAAAAAAAAAAGTTAGCTGGGTGTGGTGAAACATACCTGTAGTCCTAGCCACTCGGGAGGCTAGGTGGGAGGATTGCTTGAGCCTAGGAGGTTGAGGCTGCAGTGAGCTATGATCCTGCCACTGCACTCCAGCCTGGGAAACAGCACAAGACCCTGTCTCTGGGAAAAAAAAAAGTACAAAGAGTACAACTATGGATAAACCTATTCTTGACAAAAATGTAGTCAAATGGAAATATTGTAATGCCATATATTATATATAGATATATTTTGACATGGAGTCTTGCTCTATCACCCAGGCTGGAGGGCAATGGAGCAATCTCGTCTCACTGCAACCACCACTTCCCAGGTTCAAAGGATTCTCCTGCCTCACAGCCTTCCGAGTAGCTGGGATTACAGGTGGCGCCACCACACCTGGCTAATTTTTTTGTATTTTTAGTACTAACAGGGTTTTCCCATGATGGCCACGGTGGTCTCAAACTCTTGACCTCAAGTGATTCACCCGCCTAGGCCTCCCAAAGTGCTGGGATTACAAGCCTGAGCCACCATGCCCAGCCTGTAATGCTATATTAAGTGAAGAAAGCAAATACAGATTATTACATTATTTTGTTGAAAATACTTCCCATACTTTTATGAATAGGAGACTGAAAAGATGTATGCCAAAATAATGGTTGTATGCCAAAATACAGTGGTTAAGATGTAGTTTGCAAGTAATGTGTAAGATTCCACCACCTCCCCAAAATGGCTCAGAGAATGAACTAGAGCTATAAACAACTTATTCAGGAAGCTATTTTTCAACACAGGTTAAAACTCCATTCTTTGAGATAACATTGTTTTAATCACCTACATGCATGCCACCTTCTGGAAACAAGGAGTATTTCACCATTAAAAGACTTCTAACAATAGAACTTGGTAATAAAGCTGATAGTGGAATTGTTTATAAAAATCATTTTTAATTCAACATTTAATTTGGAAGCTTATGGATCACAATCAGGGTTGTTAGATCAGAGGAGGGGCCAATTTAAAATAATGAAAGATGATGGGTTACACACTTGTCCTAAATAAGTTGGTCATGGAAAAAACTTTATCTTATTATTTTATTTTATGTCCTCTGTAGGCCAGAAAAAAACAACTATTTTTAAAATAGTGGTAGGCCATCCAAAAGTAAGTTTTCAGAAAATGAAAAGATAAAAAATACTGCAACATTTGAATGCTCAAAAATGATGAAAAATTGCATTCCTATTTTTCACCTCTAAACCAGAGCCAATTTAAAACACTAAAATGTCTTTATTGTCAAGCAATGTCTGTATTCAGAAATAGAAACTCAATTTGATCTATGAATCAATATAGCTATGTCTCAAAAATGAACCAAAGTAGGAAAAAAAGCATGTTGCAGAATTACATTTATAGTGTGAGAATGTGTCCACATAAAGTGGGTCTAAACACAAGGCATCAGGGTCCACAGAAATGGATGTAGAATTAGAAATGGGTCTGAAGTGATAGCTACAAGGACTGCCTCTGAGGAAGGAGAAAGAACCAAAGTTGCATGGCAGCCAAAAGGAACTTTATGTTCTTAAGTGAGAACGAATCTATAACTTATATTTACCACAAATTAGAAATGCAAAAATAAGAGAACTGTTGCTTGTAAGAAAACAAAAACCAACAGAAACCCAAAACAACAAAACTTTGTTATATACTTGAAACTATCAGTATTTTGTGGTTTCACAGATGCAATATATATTTCTTATAATGAGAGCAGCACTGAATCGTGTCGTCTGTTTTTCTGTGTTGCAGTCCTGTGTGTGTGTGTGTTGCCAGACACATAATAAAGTACCCAGGAAATGCACAGCTGTAGTTTGCAAAGTGCTTTCAATTAGAGTTTCCTCATGGATAGCATAGCTTGTTTCAGTTGATTCTCTGGCATTAGTAATTTAAAAATATTAATGCTTATGACCTACAGGAATGAGGCCCCATGGCAGATGTAAAGATTCTTTCTTTCTTTCTTTTTTTTTTTTTTTGAGATGGAGTTGCACTCTTGTCACCCAGGCTGGAGTGCAATGGCACAATCTCGGCTCACTGCAACTTCTGCCTCCTGGGTTCAAGGGGTTCTCCTGCCTCAGCCTCCTGAGTAGCTGGGATTATAGGTGCACACCACCATGCCCAGCTAATTTTTGTATTTTTAGTAGAGACGGGGTTTTACCATCTTGGCCAGGCTAGTCTCGAACTCCTGACCTTAGGTGATCCACCCGCCTGGGCCTCCCAAAGTGCTGGGATTACAGGCGTGAGCCACCGTACCCGGCCAAGATTCTTTGTAAAGAAGCTAACTTGGAATAGTTTAGTCAAAGGCCTATCTCAAGGGACCTTTTGAGAGCTTTACTAAATCCAAGTTGGCATCAATTCATTGTCAATATTGAGTGCCTGTTACTTGTAAGGCTCAGTATGGTCTAAAGCAGGCAGGCTTGGCATTAGAATGTGAAACAAAGGAAGTAGGTGGTAATAACAGAGGGAGTCAACTCCGTAATAGTGTAGAGCCTGGGCCTAGGAATCAGACTCACCTGGGTTTCAATTCCCATTGCGCCACTTAGCTGTGAGATCCTGTGCAAGCCAAGGGAATATATAATGCCTACTTCATAGAGCTGTCAGGAGGGAAAATGAGATCATTATAAAGGGTTTGCTGCAGTGCTGGCACATAGTAAGTATTCAGTTAATGTTAGCCCCTGTTATTTTTTTTTTTCTGAGTCCTAATGAAGTTTCAACAATGTTTCCTTAGAATCATAAAACAGTTGGAGATTGAAAAGGCTTTTGAAGTTTCCTGGTTATCTCCACTGTCCTAGGAGATGACTTTCATCTCCTTTCCACTGATACTTAAAACCATGGAATAAATACCGCAACTGGATTATTCTAATTAGTGGTGGAATAACAGGAAACGACATGTGTGGAAAGACCAAGGGAATATGTGGGGGAAGAGGGAGACTAGTGGGAGAGGCACGGAGAGAGTATAAGGGGCACACTCCAAGGGGAGAAAATACAGGGAAGACAAGTAGAAAAAAAAAAAAACACAGAAAAGATGTCCTCAGACAAGTGTAAGGACAAGAGTGAGAAAAAGGAAAGAAGCGGAATACAGAGGGACCTTAATTTGTGTAATGCAATCACCGACACGGTGTAAGAGGCAAACGTTCTGAGTTCTAATCACTGTAAAATGCATGGTTATAAAATATACTCTTAACCTCTGTGAGTCGTTTTCTTTAGAGTTTGCAGCGTGGATTAGATGAGATTAGTGGGATGGATGATCTGTTAAAGAGAAAACCCTTCAAAGAAGCGGTTAAGAATGAGAGAGAAAGCTGCAGAAAAAGAGAAGTGGAAAGAGAGAGGGAGGAAAGGGAAAGTGTAAGAGGAATTGTTAATAAGGCAGGTGAGGACTAAGGGAAACCACTGTAACGGTGCTGCTGCGGCTACTGCGGTGACTACTTCAGCACATCAAACGTTGACAACTTGCCAAGTTCGTTATTAGAGTTCTACATGCACAACTTCACGCTACCCTCACAGCATCTCTATGGGGCCAGGTTCTCGTATCCTCGTTTCACAGAAGATATACAGAGGTTTTGTAACCTTCCCAAGGTCTTACAGCTGGGAAGTTGTGGCCAGGAAGGGATTCAAACGCACGTCTGTCCACCTGCCAAGCCAGTGTTGTTAAAATCATCTCTAAAAACCTCGCAAAAGGCTTGGTTGCTAGTCATCCGCTCGGTTCAACGCCTGCGCCCAGGCACCACTCGCCACGCCCTTTCTCCTCCCGGCGGTTTCGAAAGTTCCACCTCTTCTCGAACGGCGTCCCGTCTCCGTGGAGATCGGCGTGGGGCGGGACTTCCTGCCCCACGCGAGAGCACTTCCGCCTCGAGCCGGAAGCTCTGTGGCTCACACCGCGGGTTCCTGCGCGTGGGGAATTGTAGAGTTTGCGTGGCGGGAACGTGGCGGCAGTGAGAGCGAGTGGCGCCGGCCGTTGCGTCCGGTGCGGCGATGCTGACCCCGGCGTTCGACCTCAGCCAGGATCCGGACTTCCTGACCATCGCCATCCGCGTGCCCTACGCCCGGGTCTCCGAGTTCGACGTCTATTTCGAGGGGTCCGACTTCAAGTTCTACGCCAAGCCCTACTTTCTCAGGCGAGTTCTGGGTGCCTGGCCGCAGGAAAGGCGCATTCGTTAGATAGCTGCTTTAGCGGGAGGATGCAAGGTCGAGAGTGCAGTTCTCGATTGCGCGAATGCCATTTCCCGACGTTTCCGCAGCTTCTCTTGGTGACAGGGAAATGCCCTCCCTCTTCCAGGGGTGCGTTTTAGATGCTGCAGAAGCCCTTTTCCTTCTTAAGCTTTCTTAAATCCCACATCAAAGGATTGCGGAATCACTTGAAAAAGTGGCGTTTGGACCGTGTCACTTGCCCGTTTCTGCCCTGTCGCCCTAGTTCTCGTTCCGTTCTGACTTGTTCTGTTCTTTCACTCCGCATTCGCTCTCCCAGTCTCTCCCTCCCTACGAACGGCGCGCGCTGACATCCCCGTGACTTCCCAACCCGTCGGTCCTTTTAACTTTGCTCAGGCAGCCTTCTGTTGATCCATCTCTTGTCTGTCCCCTCCCTACTTCCTGAAATTCTTACCTTTTTTGGACCTCTTGACACCATATTAGCCTAGTTCTCCTGCTTCCCTGCTGTCTGCTGCTCCTCTGTTTGGTTTTGCCCCTGATGTGTGGTTATTTCCCCCAAGTCTTCGTGAGGGGCCGTCAGTACTTGACCTGTTTAAATTATTCTCCTTGCAGAATCGTAACCTTAGTAGCAGCTAACACTGATCACCCGCAGTGTGGTGGACAAGCAGTTCCGTTAAGTGCTTTGTAATGCCGTATCTCATTTAACTTTGACAGTGTTGCTTAGGGATAAGCACTGCTATTAACCCCATTCCACAGAACCTGCTGCTACATATTCATCGTAAAGCATTGCCAATCTTTTGTCCTTCTCTTTATCCATCCTCCTAATTTTTCTCAAGTGCAGCTGCAGCCTGCTTTTCCCACCCAAGTACTTTTGTGATACAAATCTTCTCCACCAGTCAAGGTGGTTTTTTCACTGTTCCTGAACCAGTTTTGCTCGGATTTCCCTTATACCGTGTAACGTACCTTTTTGAATATATTGCAGTTTCCAGTTTCTTAATTCACTTATTTCTTTAGTTTGTTTATTGAGTTTCAGTGTTGGGATTATTGCGCTGAACAAGACAAAGTTCTGCCCTCATGTACTTTACACTGGGGAGAGGAAAACAATAAACTAGCCGTCTACCTAATTGTGGCAGGTACTATGAGGAGAAAGAAGTGCATGATATAGAATGAAGAGGGGCCCATATTTTATAAAGTAGTCAGGAACAGCCTTTCTGGGGAGGCGATATTTAAGCCAGGATGTGAAGAATAGGAAGATTATGGTGGTAGCAAATATTTATTGAATTTTTACTCCAGATTGGTGCTTTATACGGATTATCTCATTTGTTATTAGGACAGTATTACAATGAGGTTTTATTATTTACCCGTTGCCGTGGATGGATTATTTATGGGCACCCCCCCAACTCTTGCCCCCAAATTCGTATGTTGAAGGTCTAATTCCGGTGTCACTTCTGCTTTATTGTATTCATCAAAACAGTCCCAGAGCCTGCTGAATTTTAAGAGGAGGGGACATAGACCTTCATGGTTGGGAAGAGTGCTGTGAGATGGGCATTCTTTGAAAATACAGTTTGCCCCCAGGTGTGGTGGCTCACGCCTGTAATCTCAGCACTTTGGGAGGCCAAGGTGGGCAGATCACTTGAGGTCAGGAGGTGGAGACCAGCCTGACCAACATGGTGAAACCCCATCTCTACTAAAAATATAAAAAAATTAGCTGGGCTCGGTGGCACGCACTTGTAGTCCTAGCTACTTGGGAAGCTGAGGTGAGAGAATCATCTGAACCTGGAAGGCGAAGATTGCAGTGAGTCAAGGTTGTGCTATCGCACTCCGGCCTGAGTAACAGAGCAAGACTATGTCTTTAAAAAAAAAAAAAATACAGTTTGCTGTGGCATACCAAGGACGAATAAAACCTGGTCCCTCTCCTTGAAGAACGGAGAGTGTAGCTGGGGAGGCACCCTGTAAGCAAATATGATTTCCTATGCAGTAAGAATTGAACTCTAGGCTTTTAGAGTTTAGGGGAAGGGAGCTGGTAATAATAGCTCACATTTTCTGAATGCTCACCTATTGTGCCAACCACTGAGCTCTTTGCATTTTCATTTCATGCTCATAGTAACTCATGGATAGTTACTGTTATTTCCCTCCTTTACAGAAGAAGAATTTATGATTCTTGAAGAATGATTAACTTGTACAAAGAAGGTTGTTACACATCTAGTAAATGGCAGATCTGGGAGTTAATTCAGATTCTGACCCTAAAGTTAGTGTTTGTAACCATTATAACAAACTCATCCATAAACTGACTCCTTATTCTGGCTTAGAGGGATTTTCATTCTGAAAATATATTGAAGCTTGAGGAAACCTTGGGATTAAAGGCTCTGGGCCGTTTGGGATTGTCAGGTGTTTTTGTTTTTAATTGTATTTAATGGGAAAGAAGGGGGAGGGCCATGGGAGGAAAGGAAGCTCAAATTTCAAGTTTGGAATGATACGGAGTGGGCCTGAGATGCCCTTCTGATGAGTTTAAATTATCTAGGCAATATCAGGCAGCCATAGACGTTTTTTAAAATAGAAAAGTGACAATTAGATTCCTGTTTTAGAAAAATTCTTTTGGGGCCTCAGTGGAAGACTGATTGAACTAGGGTAAAACTGGAAACTGGGAAATCACTTCATTTCTTTTTTCTTTCTTTTTTTTTCTTTTGACACAGAGTCTTACTCTCGCCCAGGCTGGAGTGCAGTGGCGTGATCTTAGCTCACTGCAACCTCCGCCTGCTGGGTTCAAGTGATTCTTCTGCCTCAGCCTCCTGAATAGCTGGGGCTACAGGCATGTACCACCACGCCTGGCTAATTTTTGTATTTTTAGTAGAGATGGGGTTTCTCCATGTTGGCCAGACTGGTCTTGAACTCCTGACCTAAGGTGATCCACCTGCCTCGGCCTCCCAAAGTACTAGGATTACAGGCGTGAGCCACTGCACCCAGCCAATCACTTCCTTTCTTTTAGTACTAAAGATGGGTAAATCCCCACATAATAATGATGAGATTTGACACTTTTGCTTTCTGCTTTTTTTTTAAAGTAGTAATTTGCTTGATAAAAGCGATTGGTTTTATGTTTCTTTATTGTTTCCCATTGAGTATCCCTTGTCTGTACAGATTGAGTGTCCCTTATCTGAAATTTCAGATTTTCTAGAGTTTTGGAATATTTGTACATACATAATGAGATATCTTGGGAATGGAACTCAAGTTTAAACACGAAATTTATTTGTTTTATATACACCTTATACACATAGCCAAAAGGTAGGTTTATATAATACCTTTATTAATTTTGTGTATGCACCCAAATTTTGACTGCTTTTTGACTGTGACTCATCACGTGAGGTCAAGTGTGGAGTTTTCCACTTTGTGGTGTCATGTTGGTGCTCATAAAGTTTCAGATTTTCGAGCATTTCAGATTTTCAGGTTAGGGATACTCAACTTGTATTTTAACAGTAGTGATAACTATTATTTATTATGGTTTTTCTTTTTCAGTATCTATTTTATTGGTGACTAAGGGTATTCAAATAGATGAGTCATCTCTGATTTCTGCTTTCTTAGTTGGGGAAAGAATCTAACTTATTTCGAATCTAACTTATTTAGTTTATTAAAATGTGAAAGTAATACTGAGGAACTTTTTAAAAAAATGATTATTTTGATGGTTAAATGTTTACAAGTATTGATGGCCACTTATGTTATAATTTAAGGACTTCATGAGACCTGTGTTAAATCTGCAGATTAACCCTACCTGGAAGAATAGTAGAAAATGGAAGCGAGCAAGGGTCCTATGACGCAGATAAAGGTATCGTCTTTGGAATTTTTGTTAGTTTATTTCTTGGGATTTTTCACATTATTTACATAATAATCTTTCAAGATACCGTGGGGACCTTTTGATATCTTTCAAGTATAATCTGTTCTGATCACTCTTTATTGCTTCTTAGTGTCTAGTGCCTGTTATTGATGTTTTTGTCCCCCACAAGTCCTTTAAAGTATTTCACAATATTCTTCAAAGTAAAGTTGAATACTCTGGTTCTATTTCTTAGAGTACTTTCCCTTCATTTAGTAGACATTTAAAAGTAAAAATTAGAACATGTGAAATGATTGATTGTAAAAAATGTAGATGACTTATGAGCTTATGAATGGAATCTTTCTTGTATAATTTTCACACTTGAATTTTAATAACAGGTAGGTGAGAGAGAAACTATGCATGGGTGGCATTTAAAGGCTAATTGAATTTTCTCCTCATGATTGATGAGCCCTTCATTTCAGCTAGCCATGAACCCATTTATTTTTCCTTTATAGAAGCCACTGGCTTCCTTTGTCATTGGATTTAGAACACCTTGTGTACTCTTGTGTACTTTATTCAATGAATATTTATTGACCTTACTGAACTGGGCTAAGGTGGGTTAAATGACAGAGATCTAACCTGTAATGCAGTGTAATTAATGTGTAATGAAGTATAGTGAAACTGCCTTCCTAGATAGTAAACTGGCTTTTAGTTATAGGTAAGTTGCATATTGAAACAAAATTATTAAATTTTAAAAATACACAGGAGTTAAGGAAGATTGTATATGCGGAGATATTTGGGCTGAGTTGTATTTGATATGTTGAAATTCAGTTCAGTACACTGAAAGAGGCAAAATGTTTTAAAATATAAGAGTGCTAAATAATGTAGTAAGTTCCCAGGGAAGCCTAAATAAGAATGATAAACTCAGTCAAGGAAAGAAAAGAAGTACATAGAGTTTGAGTCTGCCATAGACTTTAGGGATAGATCTCCTGACGTGCCCGAAAACCTTATTGAGCCATAGTTGTTGTATCTAAGATTCTGTGTATTTTTAAAACTGCTGCCATTCTCCATTGGATTAGGTATTCGGATTTTTTCCTCCTTTTCCAGAAGTCTAATTAGTAACTCCTGGTTAATTCTAAGCTATTACCTTCTTAGGCCATTGATTTTTAGAAGTTTTAACTCGGATTTTTAATATTATCAGTAGGTGAAGGTCATACTGTATAAAATTAAAGTATTCTATAGCTTTAACAGATTAAAAAATATATATATATATATTTTTTATTTTGAGACAAAATCTTGCTCTGTTGCCCAGGCTGGAGTGCAGTGGCACGATCTCGGCTCACAGCAACCTCTTCCTCCTGGGTTCAAGCGATTCCCCTGCCTCCGCCTCTCGAGTAGCTGGGACTACAGGTGCGTGTGCCACCACGCCCAGCTAATTTTTGTATTTTTTAGTAGAGATGGGGTTTCACCATGTTGGCCAGGATGGTCTCGATCTCTTGACCTCGTGATCCGCCCACCTCAGGCTCCCAAAATGCTGGGATTACAGGCATGAGCCACTGCACCCAGCCAGATTAATAATTTTTTATAGAAATGACAGCTTCTGAAAAACCCTCATTAAGAACCTTTTTCTATCTTGACTTGTATTCACCAAATCTATGAGGACATAGTTTTAGAGCTCTGTAAAATAGAATTGTATTTTACCAAGGCATATATTTCTTAGATATATTTATGAAGTCTTTGACTATTTTATTTATTTTTTACTTTTAATGAAAAATTTTTTTTATTATTTTCTGTAGAGATGGGGTCTTGCTATGTTGCCCAGGGTGTTCTTGAACTCCTGGGCTAAAATGATCCTCCTGCCTCAGCCTGCCAGAGTATTGGGATTACTGGTGTAAGCTGTTGTGTCCAGCTTTTTGAATATTTTAATCTAAGCGTAAAACAAATTTATCTTTAAGGAATTTTTACCATTTGCCTGCCCAAAGAAACCCCTGGCCAGCATTTTGAGGGGCTAAACATGTTAACTGCTCTTCTGGCACCAAGAAAATCCAGGACAGCAAAACCACTTGTGGAAGAAATAGGTATGTTTATTGCAGTTGGGAGGAAATTAAGATAAATAGAAATATTTGGAATGCTGTGTATTTGTAGGGGAAATGGGATATAGTGAATAGGAAATTGAAGAAAATACTTCAGGTATAAGGTGCTCATGTGAAACCATATGAAAATAGCTTCTTTGGTGATATAATTAAGACATTAAAAATCCTGTTGAACCAGATCTCTCATATTTTTGGACCAATTAAAGCAGCATTTTGTGGTTGGCAAAATATTAGCATCTTGAGCTAACATCAGAAGTATACATTTCAGTGAGTTACGTAGAACAGGGGTCCCCAACCCTCAGGTTGCCGACCAGTACTGATCCATGGCCTGTTAGGAACCTGGATGCACAACAGGAGGTGAGCGGAGGGCCGGGAGTATTACTGCCTGAGCTCTGGCTCCTGTCAGATCAGATTAGATTCTCATAGGAGCATGAACTTACTGTGAACTGTGCCTGCGAACGGTGTAGGTTGCGTTCTCCCTATGAGAATCTGAAGCCTGATGATCTGAGGTGGAACAGTTTCATCCCCCAAAACTATCTCTTTACCCCTTTGATCTGTGGAAAAGTTGTCTTCCACAAATCCAGTCTTTGGTGCCAAAAAGTTTGGGGACCACCGATGTAAAGTGAACACCACCTCTGTCAAGAAATAGAGCATTTCCAACACCCCGGAACCCCATCCTGTATTCTTCCATTACTTTGTGCTCTCTCCAGGGTAACCACTATTCTCTGTTTTGCCTGTTACTGTGTTGCATATATAGGTCATACAGTATGTGTTGTTTTTGTCTGGCTGCTTTCCCTTAACATTATTTTTGTGAGATTTATTCATATTCTGGCTGAGATTCATTTGCTTTCATTGCTATGTAATATTCCATTGTATGAATATACCACATTTTTGGTTCTTTTTTTTTTTTGCTATCGTGAATAGCGGAGCTATGAATATTCTTGTACATGTCTTTTGGTACATCTGTGTGGGCATTTTTTCCTATACTTTTTCTTCCCCTAGTTGTGCTTAAGTCCAATACTTAAAAAAAATTAAATTAAAATTTAACACGTTCAGATGCTTCTGAGATTCCTGAGGAAGTTGTTGACGATGAAGAATTTGATTGGGAAATTGAGCAGACACCCTATGAAGAGGTATCAGAAAGTGCTTTGAATCCGCAGTGCCACTATGGATTTGGAAACTTAAGATCAGGAGTGTTTCAGCGGTTACAGGTATGTTGTCTTTCTGAAAGATCTTGATCTATAGGATTTTTCCATTTGGATATTTTAATTTCAGTTATGCTTATACTCAGTAGTTTTTAAAAGTAATATTACAGGAGGTGATTGTATTTAAGCACTTAGCACAGCTAAAGTACATAGATGTTCATTCCCTTCCATATCATTGGCTGTTCTGCCTAACTGTACTGCTCTTACAGACGCCCCGTGGCTTTCTTTTTTCTCCCCTTTATTCAGTATTCTAGACATGAAGTTTCCAAAGTGCGAAGCAGAACTCTTCTCTCATACTTCCTGCAAAGCTTTATGTTTTATACTTCTGAAAAATGTGATCATGTACTTACGGCATGATGTCTCTTCTCTTCTGTATATACATGAAATAGAATGTTCCTGGCGAGAGTGAGATTATGTGTTTTGATCAAATTGTCTAATTCTTGGTGTGTAGTAGGCACCATTGTCTATTTCTTTTTTTTTTTGAGACAGAGTCTTACCCTGTCGCCAAGGCTGGAGTGCAGTGCAGTGGCGCGATCTCGGCTGATGGCAACCTCTGCCTCTCAGGTTCAAGCAATTCTCCTGCCTCAGCCTCCTGAGTAGCTGGGATTACAGGTGCCCACCACCACGCCCAGCTAGTTTTTTGTATTTTTAGCAAAGATGGAGTTTTACCATGTTGGCCAGGATGGTCTCAAACTTGAGCAATTTGCCTGCCTTGGCCTCTCAAAGTTCTGGGATTACAGGCATGAGCCACTGTGCCCAGTCCATTGTTTATTCTTTTTTTTTTTTTTTTAAGACAGAGTCTCACTTTGCTGGAGTGCAGTGGCATGATCTTGGCTCACTGCGACCTCTGCCTCCTAGGTCCAAGCGATTCTCCGGCCTCAGCCTCCCAAGTAGCTGGGCTTACAGGTGCCCATCACCACGCCTGGCTAATTTTTCTATTTTTAGTAGAGATGGAGTTTTGCCATGTTGGCCAAATTAGCCGGATGTGGTGGTGCGTGTAATCCCAGCAGTTTGGGAGGCCGAGGCGGGCGGATCATGAGGTCAGGAGATCGAGACCATCCTGGCTAACATGGTGATACCCTGTCTCTACTAAAAATACAAAAAATTAGCCAGGCATAGTGGCACCTGCCTGTGGACCCGGCTACTCGGGAGGCTGAGGCAGGAAAATCCCTTGAACCCAGGAGGCGGAGGTTGCAGTGAGCTGAGATCGTGCCACTGCATTCCAGCCTTGGCGACAGAGCGAGAGTCTGTCTCAAAAAACAAAACAAAACCTGTTTAGAATGTGGTTTATTATCGTAAGACATATTTGAATTTACCAAGGAGAGGGAAAAGACCCAGGTTCTGGTCCTGCTCCTGCCTATGTTTAGGTTTGGGATACCAGGCCAGTTATTTGACCACAAGTAAGTTTTGTCTTCTCTTTTGGAAAGTGGGGATAAATTTGCCCACCTACTTTATAAGGCTGTCTTGAAAATTTAAAAAGAGAATGCATGTGAAAAGTCTTTGGAAAGTGTAGAATGCTGTAAAGACTCCTGCCCTTGAAAAATATAAAATGCTCTCAAAATTCCTTAAAGGGAACAAAATTGAGATTTACTTAGGAGCAAATAATGCTGATAAAATAACCTTCCTTCTAAAAACTTAGGTGTTTTTCTGCTGAGTTGTAGTCTGCCCATATTCTCTGCTTGATCACAATCGCTGGTGATCTCAGAGGTAATTAGAATAGTCAGTTTTGTCTGTAGCAGGAACAACAGTGAATGGACCTCAGTTGTTTGGCCAAGAGATAGTTTGTGGTCAGGCTGTTTGGGGCTTGCCAATCTAACGCTATACATGAATGATAATTAATGTCACACGACTAAGTACAGATTTTACATTTAGATTAGAAGTGCTTCTTGAGGCCAGGGGTTTGTTACTTAATTGTTGCTGCTGTTTACGGAAAATCCTTTTGAAGGATTTCTGACACGTTGCTGAGATGTTGCAGGAATGCCATAATGTGAACCTAGAACGAGTCCCTTTTAGGTCAGAAATTCTTGTATCTTGAAAATGTTTCCTTAATAAATAATTTAATTTTTTTTTTTTTTTTTAAAGCTGCTATACTTTCTATCTTTTTGGATGTCTTAACTAATGTGTCAAATACCTGGATATTTATTACTTAGGTTAAAAACATTAAATATTAACCAATATAGTTCACTCCTGTCTAATCCCTTTTTGTTTACATCCCTCTATTTCCCATCAGAAATAAACCACTGTGGCTGCGCGTGGTGGCTCATGCCTGTAATCCCAGCAATTTGGGAGGGTGAGGCAGGCGGGTCAGGAGTTCGAGACCAGTCTAGCCAACATGGTGAAACCCTGTCTCTACTTAAAAATACAAAAATCAGCTGAGCATGGTGGCGCATGCCTATAATCCCAGCTATTTGGGAGGCTGACAGGAGAATCGCTTGAACCCAGGAGGTAGAGGTTGCAGTGAGCCGAGATTGCGCCACTGAACTCCATCCAGTCTGGGTGACAGAGTGAGACTAAATCTCAGGGGGGAAAAGAAAAAAAGGGAAAAAAGGGAAATGAACCACTGAATGTAATGTTTATTATTCTAAGCATTTAAAATGGCTTAATTGTCTAAAATCATTAAACTCTTCTTCAAATTTTAATTGCATGAGCATTGTTTTTCTAAACAATTTGCATATTCCCTAATGTAGGGGAAAAATGGCTGAGCATCTGGGAAAACTCTAAGGGTTTTATAAAGTGAATAGTATACTACTTGTATAGGTTTATAACCCCATATGTGGAATGCTGGGATCACACAAAGTTCTGAAAACTAAAAGTTTTAAAATATTTAATTTGATGGCAAAACTTAACCTGAAATGATACAGGTTTTTAAATCCCACTTAGTGTACATATTCAAAACTTCCTTGTAGAAGTAGCGTTTGGATATGGGCGCTGCCCCAGACATCTTAGAGGGTATTACGTAAAATACGGTGTGCGCGCCATGTTACCTTTCCAAACTCTGAGTGAATCCTGAAGCTCACCTTGCTCCAGGGGATTTGGATAGCACTGTGCTGAGTGCTTTGTGTGCAGCAACCAGACTTTTTCAGAAATCAAGTGTAAACCCAAGATTCCAAAAATTCAAATGTATCCTCTTGAAGGTATTAAGGTAGATATGTTTTATGAAATATTGCCACAGAAATCTTGCATAATTGGTTAATTACTTGTAGAGTTCTTCTGCATTCACAGCTGCCCTGTTTATGGCAGCTGTAACAAGTGGTTCAAAACTGAGTGATCATGTGAGGTTAATAATGTGACCCTATTTCTGTGAGTAAAGCAGCTAGAAGAAACTGAAATGATGATCACAAATAAGATATTTTAGAACATCTCTTCTAATTTAAAATGATTTTGAAAACTTCACCATTTTCTCAAATACTATTTTCGCACAAGTTTATTTTTTCTAGTTCTGCCCGTAGATGAAGAGATGTCCATACAGCTTCATTAACTATTCATATCAGTATTTTTACAGCTTTTTCCTCCCTCCATAGATGAAAAATGGCTTTTTTTTGTTTCTAAGAATAAGAGCAATACAGATTTATTATAAAAATATAATACAAAGAAGAAAGTAAAAAAATTCATAATTTCAACTCAGGGATCTTTTCTTCATTGAATAATTTAGCCCTTTACAGAAGTCTTTCACATTTTTTGCCTCCAACTTTTTTTTTTTTTTTTCCCCTAAGACGGAGTCTTGCTCTGTCGCCCAGGCTGGAGTGCAGTGGCGCAATCTCAGCTCACTGCAAGCTCCACCTCCTGGGTTCACACCATTCTCCTGCCTCAGCCTCCTCAGTAGCTGGGATTACAGATTCCCACCACCATGCCTGGCTAATATTTTGGTAATTTTTAGTACAGACGGGGTTTCACCGTGTTAGCTAGGATGGTCTCGATCTCCTGACCTCGTGATCCACCCACCTTGGCCTCCCAAAATGCTGGGATTACAGGTGTGAGCCACCGCACCTGGCCTGCCTCCAACTTTTTAGGCAGGATTTGCTTGTAAACTTCTATATTTTATACTGATAATAAGAAAATAAAATATTTTTGCTGAAACAAATTCTCTGAACATTCCTCCCTCTACTCCCCATACACAGAGATATACGCTCCCTACCCCTAGTCTTTTTTTCCTTTCTGAAATTGCTGCCAGCCACCAGGGTGCCTTTGGAAAACTGCCCTGGCTGCTCAAAGTCAGGACTTCACAACAAGCTTCTGGCAGTGGTGGCTGCCAGCAGCAACAATCCTAGAGTCTTTGGGGGCCAACCCAGCAAGCTCCTGGGACTGCTGCTGCCAGCGCCTCAGGACGCCAGGCTTGCTGGCCCTGTCCTTTTGGCTACACGGGGACCTGAGGCCATTGTTTCCAGGAGACCCACTAGCCGGATGTGTTCACTGTTCTTTATTTTCTCTCTGGATTGTCTCTGCCTAACCTATACGTAAACTTCCGTAAGCCTAATTTAAATCCTACATGACCTTTTTTTGGCAATATCTGTCTTTAAATAGCTGTAGTAACTAGTGGCCATAGCAGTTGTTTAAAAGAAAAAGGAACCTTTTTTTCCTGCTGTAGTTGAACACTTCTCATCCTCTTTCTTCCGTTTGGTTGATTGATGCCTTCTACTTCTAAACCCCAAGCTACCTTTGCTTTTAGTTTGTTTCTGTTTCTTTTTAGGGTCCAGTTTGAATAGGGCTGCTGCATGTGACTGTGCATAGAACAAGCCTGGGTGGGGCTTGCACTGCCATAGAACACTCACGTTCTGCTGTGTACATGTTGCATGACTGTATGTGGAGGCCCTGAATCTGGAGGCCAGGGGGAAGAGGAGAGAGGAAAAGAGCTGCTTTATTTTATTTTATTTTATTTTTTGAGACGGAGTCTCGCTTTGTCGCCCAGGCTGGAGTGCAGTGGCATGATGTTGGCTCACTGCAAGCTCCGCCTCCTGGGTTTATGCCATTCTCCTGCTTCAGCCTCCCGTGTAACTGGGACTACAGGCACCTGCCACCATGCCCGGCTAATTTTTGGTATTTTTAGTAGAGACGAGGTTTCACCATGTTAGCCAGGATGGTCTCGATCTTCTGACCTCGTGATCCGCTTGCCTTGGCCTCCCAGAGTGCTGGGATTATAGGCATGAGCCTATAATCTCTCTCTCTCTCTTCCTCTCTCTGTCTCATAGAGTCTGGCTCTGTCGCCCAGGCTGGAGTGCAGGGGCATGATCTTGGCTCACTGCAGCCTCCATCTCCTGGGCTCAAGCCATCCTCCCACCTCCGCCTCTCGAGTAACTGGGACTACCAGCGTGAGCCACCACACCTGGCTAATTTTTGTATATTTTGTAGAGATGGGGTTTCGCCGTGTTGCCCAGGGTAGTTCGAATTCCTGGACTCAAGCAGTCTACCCGCCTTGGCCTCCCAAAGTGCTTGGATTACAGGTGTGAGCCGTCACGCTCAGCTTGTATGTAGTCTTTTACAGGATCTGAAATCTGAAATGATCCAAAATCTAAAACTTTTTGAGCACAAACATGGCCCTCAAAGGAAATACTCTTTGGAGCATTTTGCATTTGGGATTATTGGAATAGGCCTGATGAACTGGTATAATGCAGGTATTCCAGAATTTAGAAATATTCAAGATCCAAAACACTGTGACCCCAAGCATTTCGTATAAGGGATATTGTCTGTATGGTAATGCTTCTTTAGGCCAGCTGAGCTAGACTATAGGAAGAAAGAAGAGACTATGTGTAGATGTCTGAAAATCAAGCCACTCTACGTTAATAACTTTCAAATATCTAGGTGTAAATGGGGAAATGGATGTTGAGTTAAGTGTTCCTACTTGCTTGTAGGGGTTTATTCCATTCTGTTTTTTATGTTAAACTTTTATAGCCTTAATATCTGTCAGTCAGCTTGTTTGTTGTAAGGATTAAATGAGATAAGTTATGAGAAAGATCTCACAGGGCCTACCAAGTAGTAGGTGCTTAAACATTTGTTGGATTTGAATCTAAATGTCACAGGTGGCATCATGGTTTACTGATCAGTTAGGTTCTTCCTGTGCTTTGGAATTTTGTATAAAATTTGAGTTTTAAATGCTAAAAATAGGAGATAGCAATTATTTCTTTTCTGGGTGTCCTCAGGATGAATTGAATGATGTTATTGATATTAAGAATCCAGATTTCACCCCTGCAGCTGAACGAAGACAGAAGCGCCTGGCTGCTGAGCTGGCCAAGTTTGATCCTGATCATTATCTGTGAGTAATGAGGTTTTTGAGGATTAAATAATTTACTTGACATTTATTTTAAAATTTTTGAGTATCTTTTTAACTCTGCTAGGGATGTGCGTTTTGGATTCTAGAAACTATTGAAGACTGAAGACCTTAATGGACGTTTGAATTAACCTACAACTGTTGTATCTCTGTAGTCTTTGTAAGATGTTGCCTCTTATATCTCAAGTTTTTCATCTTAGCAACAGAGAACTCTTCTAACATACTTTTTAGTTTTTTTCTTGCCAGGCTTAAAAATATAATACTGAGGCCGGGCGCGGTGGCTCACGCTTGTAATCCCAGCACTTTGGGAGGCCGAGACGGGCGGATCACAAGATCAGGAGATTGAGACCATCCTGGCTAACACGCTGAAACCCTGTCTCTACTAAAAAAATACAAAAAAAACTAGCCGGGCGTGGTGGCGGGCACCTGTAGTCCCAGCTACTAGGGAGGCTGAGGCAGGAGAATGGCGTAAACCCGGGAGGTGGAGCTTGCAGTGAGCCGAGATTGCGCCACTGCACTCCAGCCTGGGCGACAGAGCGAGACTCCGTCTCAAAAATATATATATACATAATACTGAATTCATGAGACTATTACACTTCTTTTAAGTAAGCTTTTGGTTGTGATTAACGGTATGCATAAGTGAAAGTATGTTTCAGTTTCTTTAAGAATTTGAATGTACCTATACCATATTTCTTGGCTGATCCCAGGATCTTCCTAATGCTTTCATCCACTAGCTCTTGAAATCAATGATATGTTTCCAGTGAACAAGTAACTGTACTTTGTGGTAGAGTATAAATAGAATTTAATTTGAAGTTTTGCTGTATTTCCCACTGGCATTAATTGTGTTTTTGGCTATAATGTGTCTCCATCAGGCTTACATTTGTGTAAAGGACTTATCTAATTAACAGATAGGTACATGATGACTTGAGAGATTGTGATATCTCCCCCTGGCCAGGATAGCAGCATTTCTTCCAAGGATTGTTGCTTGACTTCTCTTGGACACGTGGCTCTATTAGGATGCATGGAGAATGAGTGTTTTAAGTTGATGTAGACCTCAATTATTATTCTGGGTCAAGATTTTTTTAGCTTACATATATAGCTATAATCATTGTATCTCATTATATTGGTATAGTACCTGCAGCTTATAAAGTGCGCTCATGTAATTATTCAGTTTTCACAACAGATGAGGAGAGGAGGTTAAGGGACTTGCTCAAGGTCACACTACTACTAAGTGGCTTGGCCAAGACTTGAAAAGAGTCTCTCCATTTGTCATTTTGTATATCCTTTTCATGTACACTATTTCAGTTTAACTGCTGTAGCTCTTGTGATTAACATTCTATCTCCTGTGACACAGTAGGATACTAATTGGAATGGCAGGGATATATCTTGTGATGTGCAAATGGAATGAGTGATGTGTAATGATAAATGGTTGAACTGTTTAACATCCTAAGGGAAACTGGGTAAGAGCAGGGGATGTTACATTTTGGAGGACATCTGAGAGATTGAACTCCATTTACATTGCTATTTCTAATTACCTTTATCTCTCCAATTGTGGTTTTAAAGGTCCACTGAAGAGTAATTTGAAGAAACCCATTTAAAATCATGTTGAATATTTAAAGTAGAAATTTCATTGTCAGCAAATTTCTCAGGCTAGCATAAAAACAGAGGGAGCTTTACAAGACTGAAATTTCAAGTGGGAGGGAGCTTAATTAGAAGAACTGCCTATCTCCTCTCTTCTAAAACTAGAAGAATAACTATGGCCTGAGAGAATTAGGAAATTGGAATTTATAGTTAGCAGTGTGATATTATAAGCAGCCCTTATTTTTCTCCGTCTTCTGTGTGTTTTTATCCAGAAGCTCATTTTCTTTAATGCTATGCATGAAATATTCTTTCCACTTCTCAAAGAACAGTTCTTACAGGAATGGTTTAAATTTAGTTATGGGCTAAGTGAGGAGAGTGGGAGTCATGAGGTAAAGATTCTTTGTGACTCTTCTGATAGCAGTAAGACTTTGGCTCAGTGTAATTTTTGTGTTACTACTCATTATTAGCTGACTGACTCATCCAAATGTGTTAATATGATATGAAATGCAACTAAAATTCTTTTAAATTTTTAACTAAAAATTCTTTCTTTAGCTTAGTGCTTTTTTCTTGTTGTTAGTGGTTAAAACAGTGGAGGAAAAAAGGCTCACTTTAAATTACCATCTACCATGCAGATAATACATTGTAATATACACATGTAATACATAATGTATGTAATATTAGCATAATATTACCTGACTCACCCAAATGTATTAATATTAAATGAAATGCAACTAAAATGCTTTTAAATTTTTAATTAAAAATTTTTTTAGCTCAGTGCTTTTTTTGTTGTTGTTAGTGGTTAGAATAGTGGAGAAAAAAAGGCTCACTTTAAATTACTATCACCGTGTAGATAATACATTATAATATACACTTGTAACACATAATGTATATATTAGCATAATCAATAATGTATATAATATTACCTATTTGTAAGTTGTTTGACTTTGTCTTTACAAGTCATAGTGTTTCCTCATGTTGTCAGGATTTGGGGGGCTTTAGGAAAACGAATTTTAATTTCAGCCTAAGCAGAACACAGTGAAGTCAATTGATTGTAAAGAAAAATTTATACATTTCAAAGGCATATATATGATTTTAGATTGTTATTTAAAAGTCTTTTATTGTAAAATCTGGATGTTATTTAGGTATAATCTGTTTTTTTTTTTTTTTTTGGCATGTTTTGCAGCCCACTACAGTGATCGGCATATCATAGACGATCCATAAATGTTTATTGTTTTTTATTATCCATTTCTTACTTGTAATTCCTTTGGGTTATTAGTTTTACACTAAAATATGTTGACAGCATCTTGAAACATTTTTTTTTTTTTATTATACTTTAAGTTCTAGGGTACATGTGCACAACATGAAGGTGTGTTACGTATGTATACATGTGCCATGTTGGTGTGCTGCACCCATTAACTCGTCATTTACATTAGGTATATGTCCTAATACTATGCCTCCCCCCTCCCCTACTCCATGACAGGCCCTGGTGTGTGATGTTCCGCTTCCTGTGTCCAAGTGATCTCATTATTCAGTTCCCACCTATGAGTGAGAACATGCGGTGTTTGGTTTTCTGTTCTTGTGATAGTTTGCTGAGAATGGTGGTTTCCAGCTGCATCCGTGTCCCTACAAAGGACACGAACTCATCCTTTTTTATGGCTGCATAGTATTCCATGGTATATATGTGCCACATTTTCTAATCCGGTCTATCACTGATGGACATTTGGGTTGGTTCCAAGTCTTTGCTATTGTGAATAGTGCTGCAGTAAACATACGTGTGCATGTGTCTTTATAGCAGCATGATTTATAATCCTTTGGGTATATACCCAATAATGGGATGGCTAGGTCAAATGGTATTTCTAATTCTAGATCCTTGAGGAATCGCCACGCTGTCTTCCACAATGGTTGAACTAGTTTACAGTCCCACCAAAAGAATAAAAGTGTTCCTATTTCTCCACATCCTCTCCAGCACTTGTTGTTTCCTGACTTTTTAATGATCTCCATTCTGACTGGTGTGAGATGGTATCTCATTGTGGTTTTCATTTGCATTTCTCTGATGGCCAGTGATGTTGAGCATTTTTTCATGTGTCTGTTGGCTGCATAAATGTCTTCTTTTGAGAAGTGTCTGTTCATATCCTTTGCCCACTTTTTGATGAGGTTTTTTTTTCTTGTAAATTTGTTTAAGTTCTTTGTAGATTCTGGATATTAGCCCTTTGTCAGATGAGTAGATTGCAAAATTTTTCTCCTATTCTGTAGGTTGCCTGTTCACTCTGATGGGAGTTTCTTTTGCTGTGCAGAAGCTCTTTAGTTTGATTAGATCCCATTTGTCAATTTTGGCTTTTGTTGCCATTGCTTTTGGTGTTTTATACATGAAGTCCTTGCGCATGCCTATGTCCTGAATGGTATTGCCTAGATTTTCTTCTAGGGTTTTTATGGTTTTACGTCTAACATTTAAGTCTTTAATCCATCTTGAATTAATTTTTGTATAAGGTGTAAGGAAGGGATCTAGTTTCAGCTTTCTACATATGGTTAGCCAGTTTTTCCAGCACCATTTATTAAATAGAGAATCCTGTCCCCATTTCTTGTTTTTGTCAGGTTTGTCAAAGATCAGATGGTTGTAGATGTGTGGTATTATTTCTGAGGGCTCTGTTCTGTTCCATTGGTCTATACTTCTGTTTTGGTACCAGTACCGTGCTGTTTTGGTTACTGTAGCTTTGTAGTATAGTTTGAAGTCAGGTAGCATGGTGCCTCCAGCTTTGTTCTTTTGGCTTAGGATTGTCTTGGCAATGTGAGCTCTTTTTTGGTTCCATATGAACTTTAAAGTAGTTTTTTCCAATTCTGTGAAGAAAGTCATTGGTAGCTTGATGGGGATGGCATTGAATCTATAAATTACCTTGGGCAGTATGGCCATTTTCATGATATTGATTCTTCCTATCCATGAACATGGAATGTTCTTCCAATTGTGTCCTCTTTTATTTTGTTGTGCAGTGGTTTGTAGTTCTCCTTGAAGAGGTCCTTCACATCCCTTGCAAGTTGAATTCCTAGGTATTTTATTCTCTTTGAAGCAATTGTGAATGGGAGTTCACTCATGATTTGGCTCTGTGTTTGTCTTTTATTGGTGCATAAGAATGCTTGTGATTTTTGCACACTGATTTTGTATCTTGAGACTTTGCCGAAGTTGCTTAAGAGATTTTGGGCTGAGATGATGGGGTTTTCTAAATATACAATCATGTCATCTGCAAATAGGGACGGTTTGACGTCCTCTTTTCCTAATGAATACCCTTTATTTATTTCTCCTGCCTGATTGCCCTGGCAAGAGCTTCCAACACTATGTTGAATAGGAGTGGTGAGAGAGGACATCTCTGTCTTGTGCCAGTTTTCAAAGGGAATGCTTCCAGTTTTTGCCCATTCAGTATGATATTGGCTGTGGGTTTGTCATAAATAGCTCTTATTATTTTGAGATACGTCCCATCAATACCTAATTTATTGAGAGTTTTTAGCCTGAAGGGCTGTTGAATTTTGTCAAAGGCCTTTTCTGCATCTATTGAGATAATCATGTGGTTTTTGTCTTTGGTTCTGTTTATACGATGGATTACGTTTATTGATTTTTATTGATTTGTGTATGTTGAACCAGCCTTGCATCCCGGGGATGAAGCCCACTTGGTTATGGTGGATAAGCTTTTTGATGTGCTGCTGGATTCAGTTTGCCAGTATTTTATTGAGGATTTTCGCATCGATGTTCATCAGGGATATTGGTCTAAAATTCTTTTTTTTAATTGTTGTGTCTCTGCCAGGCTTTGGTATCAGGATGATGCTGGCCTCATAAAATGAGTTAGGGAGGATTCTCTCTTTTTCTGTTGATTGGAATAGTTTCAGAAGGAATGGTACCAGCTCCTCCTTGTACCTCTGGTAGAATTCGGCTGTGAATCCGTCTGGTCCTGGACTTTTTTTGGTTGGTAGGCTATTAATTATTGCTTCAATTTCAGAGCCTGTTGGTCTATTCAGGGATTCAACTTCTTCCTGGTTTAGTCTTGGGAGAGTGTATGTGTCCAGGAATTTATCCATTTCTTCTAGATTTTCTAGTTTATTTGCGTAGAGGTGTTTATAGTATTCTCTGATGGTAGTTTGTATTTCTGTGGGATCGGTGGTGATATCCCCTTTATCATTTTTTATTGCATCTATTTGATTCTTCTCTCTTTTCTTTATTAGTCTTGCTGGCGGCCTATCAATTTTGTTGATCTTTTCAAAAAACCAGGTCCTGGATTCATTGATTTTTTGGGGGGTTTTTTGTGTCTCTATCTCCTTCAGTTCTGCTCTGATCTTAGTTATTTCTTGCCTTCTGCTAGCTTTTGAATGTGTTTGCTCTTGCTTCTCTAGTTCTTTTAATTGTGATGTTAGGGTGTCAATTTTAGATCTTTCCTGCTTTCTCTTGTGGGCATTTTAGTGCTATAAATTTCCCTCTACACACTGCTTTAAATGTGTCCCAGAGATTCTGGTATGTTGTGTCTTTGTTCTCGTTGGTTTCAAAGAACATCTTTATTTCTGCCTTCATTTCATTATGTACCCAGTAGTCATTCAGGAGCAGGTTATTCAGTTTCCATGTAGTTGAGTGGTTTTGAGTGAGTTTCTTAATCCTCAATTCTAGTTTGATTGCAGTGTGGTCTGAGAGACAGTTTCTTATAATTTCTGTTCTTTTACATTTGCTGAGGAGTGCTTTACTTCCGACTATGTGGTCAGTTTTGGAGTAAGTGCGACATGGTGCTGAGAAGAATGTCTATTCTGTTGATTTGGGGTGGAGAGTTCTGTAGATGTTTATTAGGTCTGCTTGGCGCAGAGCTGAGTTCAAGTCCTGGATATCCTTGTTAACCTTCTGTCTTGTTGATCTGTCTAATGTTGACAGTGGGGTGTTAAAGTCTCCCATTATTATTGTGTGAGAATCTAAGTCTCTTTGTAGGTCTCTAAGGACTTGCTTTATGAATCTGGGTGCTCCTGTATTGGGTGCATATGTATTTAGGATAGTTAGTTCTTCTTGTTGAATTGATCCCTTTACCTTTATGTAATGGCCTTCTTTGTCTCTTTTGATTTTTGTTGGTTTAAAGTCTGTTTTATCAGAGACTAGGATTGTAGCTCCTGCCTTTTTTTGTTTTCCATTTGCTTGGTAGATCTTCTTCCATCCCTTTATTTTGAGCTTATGTGTGTCTCTGCACGTGAGATGTGTCTCCTGAATACAGCACACTGGTGGGTCTTGACTCTATCCAATTTGCCGGTCTGTGTCTTTTAATTGGGGCATTTAGCCCATTTACATTTAAAGTTAACATTGTTATGTGTGTATTTGATCCTGTCATTATGATGTTAGCTGGTTATTTTGCTCATTAGTTGATGCAATTTCTTCCTAGCATCGAGGGTCTTTACAATTTGGCATGTTTTTGCAGTGGCTGGTACCTGTTGTTCTTTCCCATGTTTAGTGCTTCCTTCAGGAGCTCTTGTAGGGCAGGCCTGGTGGTGACAAAATCTCTCAGCATTTGCTTGTCTGTAAAGGATTTTATTTCTCCTTCACTTATGAAGCTTAGTTTGGCTGGATATGAAATTCTGGGTTGAAAATTCTTTTCTTTAAGAATGTTGCATATTGGCCCCCACTCTCTTCTGGCTTATAGAGTTTCTGCCAAGAGATCAGCTGTTAGTCTGATGGGCTTCCCTTTGTGGGTAACCTGACCTTTCTCTCTGGCTAACCTTAACATTTTTTCCTTCATTTCAACTTTGGTGAATCTGACAATTATGTGTCTTGGAGTTGCTCTTCTCGAGGAGTACCTTTGTGATGTTCTCTGTATTTCCTGAATTTGAATGTTGGCCTGCCTTGCTAGGTTGGGGAAGTTCTCCTGGATAATATCCTGCAGAGTGTTTTCCAGCTTGGTTCCATTCTCCCCGTCACTTTCAGGTACACCAATCAGACGTAAATTTGGTCTTTTCACATAGTCCCATATTTCTTGGAGGCTTTGTTTGTTTCTTTTTACTCTTTTTTCTCTAAACTTCTCTTCTTGGTTCATTTCATTTATTTGATTTTCAATCACTGATACCCTTTTCCAGTTGATCGAATCAGCTACTGAAGCTTGTGCATTTGTTATGTAGTTCTTGTGCCATGGTTTTCGGCTCCATCAGGACATTTAAGGTCTTCTCTACACTGTTTGTTCTAGTTAGCCATTCACCTAATGTTTTTTCAAGGTTTTTAGCTTCTTTGCGATGAGTTTGAACTTCCTCCTTTAGCTTAGATAAGTTTGATCGTCTGAAGCCTCCTCTCAACTCATCAAAGTCATTCTCCGTCCAGCTTTGTTCATTGCTGGCGAGGAGCTGCGTTTCTTTGGAGGGGGAGAGGTGCTCTGATTTTTAGAATTTTCAGCTTTTCTGCTCTGTTTTTTTTCCCATCTTTGTGGTTTTATGTACCTTTGATATTTGATAATGATGACGTACAGATGGGATTTTGGTGTGGACGTCCTTTCTGTTTGTTAGTTTTCCTTTTAACAGTCAGGACCCTCAGCTGCATGTCTGTTGGAGTTTGCTAGAGGTCCACTCCAGATCCTGTTTGCCTGGGTATCAGCAGCAGAGGCTGCAGAACAGCGAATATTGCTGAACAGCAAATGTTGCTGCCTGATTGTTCCTCTGGAAGCTTCGTCTCAGAGGGGTACCTGGCCATGTGAGGTGTCAGTCTGACCCTACTGGGGGCTGCCTCCCAATTAGGCTACTCGGGGGTCAGGGACCAACTTGAGGAGGCAGTCTGCCCATTCTCACATCTCAAAACCTGTGCTGGGAGAACCGCTACTCTCTTCAAAGCTGTCAGACAGGGACATTTAAGTCTGCAGAGGTTTCTGCTGCCTTTTGTTTGGCTATGCCCTGCCCCCAAAGGTGGAGTCTACAGAGGCAGGCAGGCCTCCTTGAGCTGCGGTGGACTCCACCCAGTTCGAGCTTCCTGGTGGCTTTGTTTACCTACTCAAGCCTCAGCAATGGTGGGTGCCCTTCCGCCAGCCTTGCTGCTGCCTTGCAGTTCGATCTCAGACTGCTTAGCTAGCAATGAGCAAGGCTCCATGGGCGTGGGACGCTCCGAGCCAAACTCGGGGATATAATCTCCTGGTGTGCCATTTGCTAAGACTGTTGGAAAAGCGCAGTATTAGGGTGGGAGTGACCCAATTTTCCAGGTGCTGTCTGTCACAGTTTCCCTTGGCTAGGAAAAGGGAATTCCCTGACCCCTTGGGCTTCCTGGGTGAGAGATGCCTCGCCCTGCTTTGGCTTATGCTCGGTGGGCTGCACCCACTGTCCTGCGCCCACTGTCCAACAAACCCCAGTGAGATAAACCTGGTACCTCAGTTGGAAATGCAGAAATCACCTGTCTTCTGTGTCGCTCACGCTGGGAGCTGTAGACTGGAGCTGTTCCTATTTGGCCATCATGGAACCACCCTCTTGAAGCATTTGTTTTTTTTTTTTTTTTGAGACGGTGTCTCGTTCTGTCGCCCAGGCTGGAGTGCAGTGGCCGGCTCTCAGCTCACTGCAAGCTCCGCCTCCTGGGTTTATGCCATTCTCCTGCCTCAGCCTCCCGAGTAGCTGGGACTACAGGCGCCCGCCACTGCCCCCAGCTAATTTTTTGTATTTTTTAGTAGAGACGGGGTTTCACTGTGTTAGCCAGGATGGTCTCGATCCCCTGACATCGTGATCTGCCCATCTCGGCCTACCAAAGTGCTGGGATTACAGGCTTGAGCCACTGTGCCCGGTCCAGCATTTCTTAATAGTCATTCCTCATTGCTTATTATTATATCCAAGTATTCATATTTCTCTTGCTGATAATGTTTGGTTTTCTTCTTCCCCAATAGTTTTTAAATTGTTGGCATACATTTTACATTAATAAGTTCTTAAAATCTTGCCTCTTTCTTTGGAAGGAAGCACAAGAATTTAGTCAGTGTTCTAAACATCTGTGAGATAAGAAAAGGGACAAAAATGATCTTATATCATTTGTGGTACCATTTTAAATGGCGATAATTTTTCATTACTCTAAATTTGTGAAAGAAGATGGTATATTGATTAAACTCTTGGATTTATTGAGTGGATATTAAGACAATAAATAGTAATTGGAAGACTGGGAGCAGGATCACATGCTTCTGAGGTGGCTCTCAATTCAAAACACAGAACTTGAGAAAAAGCATTAGAATACAATTTTATGTATCCATTCTTTCATTTGTGTATTTATTTGTTCAACAAATATTTGTCTGAATGAACTACATGCTAAGCAGTGTCACAGATACCAAGGACACCGTGGAGTATATGGCAAGATCTCAATCTCTGTGTTGTCCATGGGACTTCCATTGTAGTGGAGGAAGTAGACACTATTTTTATTTTGATTAAGTGCTATGAAGAAGAAGCAGATTGAAGGGTTAGAGAGAGACTCGGTATCCCACTGACTCCTCTGTTTCAACATGTCCAAAATTGAACTCATCGTTTTACCTCTAAAGTCTTTGTAAATTTTCTAACTTGGTTGATGCCCCATTTTTCACTCTAGTCACCCAGATTAGAAAGCGGGGATTCATCTTTGCTTTCTCTCTTATCCCACACATTCAATCAGTTCTGAAGTTGTACCATTCATCTCTGTAGTATTTTTTCTTTTCCATTTCATCAATTTCTGGCCCTCATCTGTGTCTGGTGTAGTGCAGCACTCACTAACTGCCTAACTGGCATCTCTGCTGCTAGTCTGGGCTACTTCAGATCCATCAACCATGAACCATTAGTATGATGTCTTACATGCTGAAAATGAAAATCTGCTGAACCCTGTCCTTGATGCTCTTCTGCTTAAAGTACCTAACTCCTTTGTGTGTCATTGCAAGTTCTCTGTGATCTGGACCCTGCCTACTTCTGTAGCTTCACTTTTGCCACTCCCTGCTCACGTTTTACACCTCAACAATGATGAATGTTTGCATTTCCCCACCTGTACCACACTGCTTTTCTCTCTTTTTTTTTGAGACGGAGTCTTGCTCTGTTGCCTAGGTTGTAGTGCAGTGGTGCGATCTCAGCTCACCATGGCCTCTGCCTCCCAGGTTCAAGTGATTCTCCCGCCTCAGCCTCCTGAGTAGCTGAGCTTACAGGCCTGCACCACCATGCCTGGCTAACTTTTGTGTTTTTAATAGAGATAGGGTTTCACCATGTTGGCCAGGCTGGTCTCAAACTCCTGACCTCACGTGATTCACCCACCTTGGCCTCCCAAAGTGTTGCGATTACAGACATGAGCCACCACGCCCAGCCCACACTGCTTCTCCTATGTTTCCTTTTATCATGGTATCCCTTTGCCATTTATTTCCCCTGACCCCACATTGCCTGAATAGTGGTTCTTATCTCTTCAGACTAGGCTCATTGTTTCTCCCATGCACTCGCCCTGTTAGACTGGCTTAGGAAGCCCACCTCAGTGCTCCCCTGTTACAGTTTATCTTGTTTTTACCACATTGTTTTATAATGTTCTGTATTTGTGTACCTGGTTCTCATTAAATTGTGGAGTCTTTAAGGGCAGGAAGTGAATTTTACAGATCTTCATCTTCCTGACGACGCACGTAGAGGGCATTCAGTGAATGCTTGTTCAATTTGTGACCTTAAAAATCTTGAAAAAAAATTGAGATCTCAAATGAAAAAACAGACAAAACTTGGAAGTAATTTATTATGAAAAGTAAAATATTAGTCACCGTCAGCACTTGTTCATGAAACTCTTAATTCATGGACAGTGTCAAGCATAGACCAGCACAGTTTGGATTACTAGGACTGTGTTAGTGAAATTTTACTCAAAATAATCAAACATTTTGGAGGTGTTTTTGGTGGGGAGGGGGATGGAGGTGGTAGAAATACCATGTTTCCAAGCCAGTTTTCTTTTTCCCTTCATCGTGGTCCCTTGTGGAGGAAAACAGCATCTTTTCAGATGGGCTCCTCTACTCTTGCCTTTGGTGTCCTCCGCACTGTGGTGTCCAAGGCCCTTTTCTCTCACTGTGCCAGTTCTTCCTGGGCAATTTTATCCTCCTCTTGATTTAACTGCTTATGACTCCCATATCTCTCTCTTGAGCATCAGACTTGTATGTCCACCTACCTATTGGATGGGATGTTTGTAAATCCTAAGAAAAGGCATGTCAGACTCAACCTATCCCAAGCAGGGGTCTTTATTTCTCACTCATATCTGTTAGCTTCCCTCCTATGTCCCTGTCTCAACGAAAGACACTGTTGTCCACTGAGTTATGGAGGCCAGAATTCTCTGTGTCATTTTTCACTCCTTGAGCTCCTCGTTCCCTGCATCCTGAGGGTTCTGCCATCTACATGTAGGTCAGATTCATCCACTTTGCTGTGTGTCTACTGCCACTATGTTATTCTAGGCCACCATTATGTCTGCTTCTCCAGACTTTCTCCCTTTAAATCATTTTCCAGGCTGCAATAAGAGTGATGTTTCTAAACCATGCCAGTGTCATTCCCCTATGTGCAAAGCTTTTAAGTGTTTAGTTGGTAGGGATAATCTTTGAGATTTCTTAGATATGGCTTACAAGGTGGTTGCCACTATATTATTTTCAGCTTCTTTCGACTTTTTTTTCCCTTAAATGTGCCTTCTTGTTTTCTAGCCTTTGCCAACCAGTTTTTCATCACAGAATACTCTCTCCTACCCCTCTTCCTCTGGTTAACTGTTCATTGTCATTCCACCATTGGTTTAGATATTATATCCTCCAGGGTCCTTGCCTGTCATTCTAATTTATTTTGCCCTAGAATCTTACACTGCTGTTATGTCATAGCATTTTGCTATATTGTAATTGTTTGACTCTCCCATGGGATTATAAGTTGTGTGAGGGCCAGGACTGTCTGTGTCTTGTCAGCAGTGGAACCTAGTGCCTAACATGGAGCATGGAACGTGGCACAATGTCAATACTTTCTGTTGAATGAATGACTTATTTAGCATGTTAGTCATTGATTATTGTTTATCCATTTGAAATTCATTTCCTGGAAAAAAGCTCACGGTCTGATTTGTGGATGAGTTTATAGTAGAACCTCAATTCAAAAGAGTTCCTTCACTTTAAGGAGAAAGAGATAGCTAAGAAGAAAATAGGCTTAGCAGGATTAGTTTATGAAGCAGCTATTTTGTCTTAGTCTCACATGTCTGTGCACCTGTCAGAAATCGTTACAATTCCTATTTCAAGATATTAGCTGTTCAGTTTTGTCTAATATGTACTTTATTTCCTCCTGTATAAAAATGGAATATTTATTTGGTTAAGAGCTTGGAATCTGGAGTAAGAGTTAAGTAGGTCTACATCCTAGCTATGCTTTTTACTTGTTCTCTGAACTTGGCCAAGCTACAAAACTTTTCTGAGCCTCAGTTTCTACCTTTGTAAAATGATGGTATTAATAGTACCCCATGCTCATAGTGATGGTGTGAAGATTCAAGGAAATAATGGATGCAAAGCTTTTAGTGCAGTGCCTGGAACATACAAAGAACTCTGTAAGTTGTCTGTGATCTTTCTAATTTTTAAACGATTTCAGTATCTCAGTTGAAAGGGAACTTCAAGTGTCTAAGGTTGTAAAACTATCAGTTAGAAAATTCAGTGTATCAAAGCAACCAATTCCTTGAGTTTCTGGTTAACTAAAATATAAATAAAATTTTCACCATTGAGTTATACTTTGTTAATGCTTTTCCCAAGAATACCAGTTTCCAACTTTGAATGCAAGATAGAATCATTTCTAAATAAGTGTCCTCTAAGAGTGAGAGGTATATTTTGAATGTGGCTGTTATTTTTCTAGTTAAAACAGGAATGTAGAGTACAGGAAAATTAACTTTCTGTTCTCTACAAATGTTGCTTTTATCTTCTTCAGTAATTTAAGGAACTGTTAAAATTCATATCTTAATAAAATAGATTGTATCTTGGTAGAAAATATGAGTGCACATGCCAAAAATGGTGTGTGTGTGTGTGTGTGTAGCCCCTTTTAGCGTCTTTGCGGAGATGCAGTATCCTGAATTTCCTACTCATCTGCTTGTTTTTCTTTGCTGGTTGAGTTCAAAAATTTTTTCCTTTATTGAAATTTTACTGAAGTCTGTGGTACTTGCAGACCTAGCACAAGTGCTAGATTTCATTCCAGTGTGTCTTCAGATTTGCTTCATTTCACATCATTGAATATGGGATGGGACTTCAGGGTAGGACCAGTCTTCTACGTACCTTCTATTTAAAGACATCAGAGGTTGGACACAGTGGGTCAAGCCTGTAATCCCAGCACACTTTGGGAGGCTGTGGTGGGAGGATCACTTGAGGCTGAGAGTTTAAGACCTGTCTGGGCAAGGAAGCAAGACCCCGTTTCTATAAAAAAAATAGAAATTAGCCAGTCTCAGTAGCACGTGCCTATAGTCATAGCTGCTTGAGAGGCTGCGACAGGAGGATTGCTTGACCCCAGGAGTTTGAGGCTGCAGTGAGCTGCGATCATGCTACTGTACTCTAGCCTGAATGACAGAGTGAGACCCATCTCTTTTTAAAAAAGTTAACAACAACAACAAAAAAGATCAGAAATCTTATATATCCCTTTAATCAGATACTTACTTTTGTTTTATGATAAGTAACTTATGTTTGTGGTTGGTAACTACAAAGAAAGTAAATAGAGTGTTCAGTCTTTCCTTGAAATGTACTTTGAATTAAAAATCTGTATTTCTGGTACAAGTATGAGTTAAGATAAAATGTTAAAAAGTAAAAGCCAGTATAATAAGTTCTTTCAATGTTTTTTCCTAGAGCTGACTTTTTTGAAGACGAGGCGATTGAACAGATTTTGAAATATAATCCTTGGTGGACTGACAAATATTCAAAAATGAAGGCCTTTTTGGAAAAGAGTCAGGAGGAAGAAAATCATGCTGCATTAGGTAAGGAACTCAAATTCGGCTAATTTGTTTCATTTTAAAATCTCATGGTATATGTACCACATTTACTGCCTTCCATATTATTAAGCATATAGATGTAATTGCCTTATAATGTTAAAATATGAGTTTGAATTGCTAGTTTTGGAAATGACGTCTTTGCCTCTGACTGGAACATGCCACTAAGTAATTAGGCTTATTTGTGTTGGAAAATTCTTTTGAAGTATGTTTTCCTTTAGAATCATTGGAGTTCTTTTACAATTAATTATTTTTTAAAACCTAAATTTAGGGATATGATCACACAGGACATTTGTAGTTTCTCAATAACCTGCTTAAGAGGTATGAACATTCTTCTTTGGTAAGGACATTTGAGTATTCGTAATGGGGGGAAAAGACCCAGGTGGGAAAAGACCTAGATGGACATGTTATTACCACCTTGTCTAAGTACAGCGTTGATATATTAAGACTATACATTAGAAATATAACATTTGCAGACAGATCAAGGAAAGAACACCCATGTTTTCTGTCACACTGATTTGGCTTTTATTTACATATTAAAAATAAAATTTCAATGTTTAAATGGAAAGAATACACACATATGTACATTCTGAAGAATACTGAATGGAATATAGACTTTTTCCACCTCAAGTTCCTCTTCCCAGAAGTAATCACTATTAGTAATTTTGGGGATATTTTAGAAATATATATTCCCACATCTAAATAGTTGCTTTTAGAAATGTCTACACATAGACTCACGTATACCCGGTTCGTACCTTGTTGTTTTCAATTTGTAGTGTGTTGCACATCTTCCATATCAGTATGTACAGATCTACTTGAAGCTTTTCATGATTACCTAGTATCCCGTTGGATTTTTTTTCATGATTGATGGATATTTGGGCTGTTTACAACTGGTGGACATTTGGGTGATTTCCTGCTTTCTGCAGTTGCAAATAATATATATAGTGACTTTCTTTGACCACTCATTCTGAAGTAGCTGCAGGATCTCTAATGCATCACAGTTTTTTATGTTCTGCATATCAGTGCAATAACCTGTTATCTGCTATTTTTTCAGTGTCTAGTATAGTGCCTGTTATACAAAGGTACTCAATAAATATCTATAAATATTGTAATAAATATTTTTATGGTTAAGTTTTATTAAAGTTTAGGTGATTTCTAGCAGATCAAAACATTGCTACTATAATATTTTAGAAAAAAGAGGATTAGCTTTAGTGCATCACAGAAGCTCATTATAGTGACTCTTGTTATAGATTTATTGTCGTTTTCAACAAATCCTGACTTTTATATTTGAGTTTAAGCAGCTTTCAGACTTCTCACGTTCTATATGTATATATAGGCACATTTTCAGGTTTAGGATTGCTAACACAATTTAGATAGTTAACTGTATATGCTAGATAGATCTGGTCATAAAGTTTGAGCAAACTTAAATCATCTAGTATATCAATTGGTCTGAGTCAGTTTCCCTAATTTTTGCACAGTATTTTAATGAGTGGTGTGGGAGAAAATTGATGGTTGCGTAGTTGAGTTTTCTGTCCACCAGGGTGAGCTAGTGGCCCTAAAAATCAAGAGAAGGCATTCCCTTTGATTTAAATTCTAACTTGCTCTACTTTGATAAATTGTAGCTTATTCTCAGTCCAGTTTTCTGTGTCAGCAATGCTTTGAGTTAGTCTTCTCTGTGTAATTTTAGCAGGAGATCAAGCCACTCAGTCCTTTTAACCACCTGCCCTCCTGACCCTTCATCTGACCCATGGCTGATAGCCAGGCTGGTGCATCAGGAACAGTCACAGTCTGCAAAGCCATTATGATGATTCATTCTAAAAACCACCTTTAAAAATAGCAAGGACATGTGATCCAAGGTAGAAGAACTTGAGCTTTGTGTTGAACAGAGTGTCTCTTCCAGTAATACCAAATATAAGATATAAACTCAATGTAGGCTTGGGGTTGGACTTCTTGTTCCACCACATGCTTGTGATATGATCTTGCACCTTTGGGTTGCTGTGGAAATCCTGTACCTTCCTCAGAGTTGTCCTGAGATTGAATGAAACGTTATATTTAAAATCCTGTAAATGTTAGAAATTATTATTATAGAGTAAAATCAGTCACAGGAGAGCCAGGAGTTGGTTAGTTTCTCTGTGAAATTACAATTTTTATACATTTAGAAAGCTTTAAGGGAAAGTTCCTTGTTAACAAAATTTCTCTCTCATTTAAAAAACTCTGGTTCAAATATTTGAGGCACTCGGAATTAGAGGAATAAATTGAAGTGTGTTGAGCCAGGATAAAATATGGGGGAAAAGAAATAAACCAAGAAATAAACCTCACAGTTTTCTGCTTACCTGCGGTGCCTGCTGCTGTACCTTTTCCCCTCTTCCTCTTTGTTCTTTGCCTCTCTGGCCTTCTTCCTCCTTGTGTCATAGCTGTGGGCTGTTGTCTGTTTAACACCTCCTCATCAGGTGTTGCCAGGCACATATAACAGTGCAGGTGAGGGTGTACCTTTGATTTGTTCTGTATCATAAA
The DNA here is from genome assembly GCF_003255815.1 of Theropithecus gelada. Taxonomy (NCBI): domain Eukaryota; kingdom Metazoa; phylum Chordata; class Mammalia; order Primates; family Cercopithecidae; genus Theropithecus; species Theropithecus gelada. The sequence goes on from NC_037669.1 coordinate 67,337,667, forward strand.
ATATTAACCTAGATTGCTTTGAATTCCAGATAAGCCTTAGGTGGTGAACTTTGCTCCCTCTCTTTCTCCCTCGGTTGTAATTCTTGTCATTTTCATCACAGCCCTGAGTTACAACAGGGAGACTTTTCTCCAGCTTTGTAGTGATCCAGATTTTCCTCCCCAAAGGCTTGTAAATGGAAGTGTTAAACGCTATGCTTCCCCTGAGCTCTGGTTTCATGAGGATGAACTTACCGCATTTCCCATGTTGTCTTTCAGTGGTTAATCTGAAGCTCCAAAGTCTTGGCACGTTATTGCATGTTATGACACCACATAACATTTATAGTCAATGAACTTCCTAGCAGGGACATCCTGTTTGGCACCAGTGAGCCCTTCAGTGTTTGTAGAGATAACTGTCAGTGTCAACTTTGAAAGTTGTAGCACTGCAGGGCTACCCATTTAGGCTGAAGGTTTGAATGCAGCACAATTTTTTCTGGTTCCCTTGATCTGGTTCCAATGAATGTACAGTGTAATAGACAGATGTGCATTACTCTGAGAGCATCGAGATCCTTTGTGATTTAATTGTTGACCTAGATAAGAGGGATGTTTGGGAGGGGGATTTAGAGAGGAAGGGAGGATTTAAAAATAACAAAATTAGAAAATATTTGGGAGAGAAAAGTGACTACCTTGCAGACATCTTTCCATTTTGATGAGAGTCCCTTTGCAGCCTTCAGACATATTGGTGGCGTTTTGATGTTGGGAGGTGGTCCTCGGCCATTTGCTTCAATGCTCGAGTACCAGTTTCCTCCTCAAATGTACTGAGTTCAACTGACTTTTATTTCACTGGAGATTGTTTTTAAAAGTATAATTAACCAAAACATTGTGAACTATATGGCAAAGCTGCTTTGTAGTGTAGCTAAGTCATAAATGCTTGACAAATGTTACTCATGGTGGCAATCATCCAAGCATTGTTGGCACTGCATCTGTAGTTATTTCCAGTACTGCTGCTAGGTTAGACTTGATTGTGTGCAAACTTCCCCCAAGTTCCCCTTTGGGTGATATGATTTATAGCTCTAATAAAAAAGGCCTTAGGGAGCTCAGACTTTTGGTTTCTCTAGTGATTTCCTGGTTTGTTGTTATTGTTATTTATCATCTCTAATTTCTTTGCTTGAATTTCAGAATTTAAATGCATTTGTGTATTATTAATGAAGTAGGCCACAGTGGAACTTATAAATGCTCAGTAAAAGGTGGAAGTGTTTTAGGGAAAGTCTAACAGCTCCTAGTATCCAAGAATTCAGAAGAATAATTCAAGTAGGTTTTTCTTCTGTGCACAGTTACTGAAAATGACTAATGTAGAAACACTTCCATGTGCGTAATGTAACATCAGAACCTACATTGCCTAGATCAACTTTTACAAATGATTAAGCATCGATAGGTATGATTACTTAAAAATGAAGGCATAAATATGTGGAGAGTTGACATGTTGCTAAATAGTTTCTGGGCCAGCTTACTTTGTGATTGAGAATTATGTGGGAGCAGGGATCTTTATTAGTCAACTAGGATATAAAGATATTTCTCTAGTCAGATATCATGAACACCTGGCATTTTCCCATTAGCTAAATTAATGAACATCTCAAAAAACATACCTAAGGGAATACTGTCTCAAACCTTCTTGCTAAATACCAGGAGTCTTAAAATATTTTGTCAGGTATGCTTTCTTCCTGCAGTGAGTATGTTCCTTCATGCCATTTCCTTAAATCAAATTGCTTAAAGTGAACTGAGAGCTTTTATTTAAATTAAGGAATCTTCAGATGTGTCCTCCAATGAGGCAATCAGCACTCAGTTTATCTGTCTTATTGATTAAATCTAGTAAATTTTAAATTAAACACAGTTGACCCTTGAGCAAAACATGTTTGAAATGCATAGGTCTGCTTTTATGGGGATTTTCTTTTGCCTCTGCCACCCCTGAGATAGCAAAACCAAGCCTTCCTCTTCCTCGTTTTCCTCAGTCTACTCAATGTGAAGACCAGGATGAGGACCTTGATTTATGATGCTATACCTCCACTTAATGGATAATTTAATCTTAAAGAGACTTCATGTACAATTCAAGGATTGGGGAAACCTTAACTAAAGCTGTAAATCCAGAATATTGTCTTAAAAAAAAAAAGATGGACATATTTGACTACATGAAAAATGAATGCTTCAATGGCAAAAGGTACCATAAACAAAGTCAGTAGAGATATGGTAGCTTTGGAAAGATGATTAGGGTTTATATCTATAATATACAGGATTCTTAATTTGACAAGACAAGCCATCCAATGGAAGAAAAAACTGGACAAAACACATACGAATGGGTTACTCATAAGAGTGCAAATCCAGATTGCTTACAAACCAAGAAACTAGTGCTTAAAGTTGAGCATTTGGAGAAATACTAAGTGAAATAACAATGATAAGTCACCGTTTTAGTTCTCTTTTGCTGTATAACAAATTATCACAAGCTTCACACAGTGTACGTTCATGATCTCAGTTTCCGTGAGTCAGAAGTTGAGCCTGGCTTACCTGGGTCCACTGTGTAAGGTCTTGCAAGGCTGTAGCCAAAAATACCCATCTTATTTTTTTAAAAAACAAATGTTGGAGGCTGTGTTTCCTGGAGCTCAAGGTCGTCTTCCAGTCTCACATGATTGTTGGCAGAATTTAGTTCCTCGCAGATACAGAACTGAGGCCCCTACTTTGTTGCTGGCTGTCAGCTGGGGGCCACTCTTCGATCTTAGAGGCCCCTACAGGTCCCTGCCATATAGCCTTCTCACAGGCTCTCTCACTTCACCGTGTGACATTTCTTCAAAACTAGCAGGTGAGTCCCTGGCTTTGGTCTGCTAATAATGGAATGTAATCATGGAAATGACTGTCCCATTGCCTGGCCGTATTCTGTTGGATAGAAGCAAGTCACAAGCTCCATCCCCACATAGTGATATGACTCATTGGAGGTCATCTTGGAATTCTGCCTGCTATACTCAATTTATTAACCTGGAAATGATTGTAAAAAAGCTATTACATTTCTTGCCAGGGGAAAGTGGGAGGTATGTGTAGGAAGAGGAACTTCTATTCATGACTGTGAGAAAGGAGAGTTATTGTAGCCTTTAAGTAAAGTATCTTTCTAAAACAGATACTTTTTTAACCCAGTCAATCCAGTCTCGAGAGTCTACTTTATGGAAATAAAGCCTCTAATATCCAAGGACAGAGGATAAGGATATTTACTGCAGCATTTTTAGCAGTGGCAGAAAGCTAGAAGCAACGTGAATGCCCATCAGTAGGGGGAGTGGTTGGATAGAGCATGGTACGTTTTGGAATATTATACTCCTTTACAAAAATTAGTTACACACCAGTTGACTTTTAGGGATTTGCCAGAGGTATTGTTGAGTGAGAAGGGCTAGATGGAGAAAAATGACCTAGTTATTTGGGTCAAGGGAGGGCGTAGGAAGTACAAACTCCCTAGTATGTATACTTGTGTGTCTGTATATGATTACATGTCTGTAGAGAAAACTATGGAATGATATATACTAGATTTTTAGTGGGTGAGAGGCTGTTGACGAATATTCAGGTGGAGAGAGGGTGCCAAGCAAAAGAAGAAAAGGAAAAAGGAACCATGTTGTAAAGAAACAGTCTCGTCCCACAAGTCTAATGTATGTGATGTGGTCATATGTAAAACTTGATTTATATGGTAGACAATATGAGATTTTAATGGATTAATTTGAAATGAAATTTAGTTTAGTTTGAATGTAACAATTTTAATTGATTAATATCTGGGAATATTCCTATTTCTTGGTATAGAACTTTCAAATGGATAATGAATATTTTCAGTGTACTTTAGCGCTTTCTGTTGTCAAAATGTGTTATCTTAATTTTAAAGTCAGTAACTGGCATTCAGACACCTTAAGTACAGAACAGTGTAGCAAAAAAGGGAGGGTTGGGAATTAAGGAATAGGTATTATTTCGAAAAATCTTTATTCAGTCCTATTAGGATTTGAGCAGACTCACAGCTCTTACTAAAACTGTGACGTCTACTTAAGTTATTTATATATCCAGAGTTAAGTAGAAATAACTTTTATTTCAGTTTCTATAATCAAAGTTCTAATTTTGACATATCTTCCACATTGGGGGATTTACAAAAATGAATGAAACATCTAATTTTTAAATGGGTTTTCTTCTAGTGTCTTTTTCTGAAGAAGAGAAATATCAGCTACGAAAATTTGTCAATAAATCTTATCTGCTGGACAAGAAAGCCTGTCGTCAAGTGTACTACAGTTTGATTGATATCCTTCTGGCATATTGCTATGAAACCCGTGTCACTGAAGGAGAGAAGAATGTAAGTGCTTGTATGTGTGTGTGTTGCCATAGATGACTGTGCTGAGTAAACTGCATTAAAGCATCAGTCTTTCTTGTCTAGAGTAGAACTGGTGGTGATTAGGTATTCAGGGGATGCCCCCGGCAGGGTTGCGTGTGTGGGGTGGTGGTGGTGGGTACCCACATGCAATCATACATTGCTTAGTCGGTCTTTTTCAGTTTTCTCTTGGGATTAGTCTCTGCAAAATAGCAGAGTAGGGAAGTTTAAGGGAGTAAAGCTGAGAGTAGAGAGGAAGGCTACTCTGAGCCCTCATCTCTTTTAGGCCAGAGAAGTGCTCTGTCACATGACACTTCACATTGGCCAGGGGGTAAACTACCATACCCATTTATATTCTTTCTCTCCGCCAGAAGTCAGCAGATGCAAAATATGGCATTTTACAAAATAAAGAAATCTTAGTATTTACCTGCAAGTGTCCCTCAATTCATAGAGTGTGTGGATTTCTGAAAAATTATATGTAAATCAGATTTTTTAAAACCGGAATTATATCTTTTTTTGCTATTTAAAGGGATCATGTTATAAAAGTAAATCTTTTTGTAAATTATTTCTTAATCTTTTAAAAAATAATATAGACTTTATTGTATTTCTTCTTAAACCATATTTGATATTGTAAACTTCCTTTTCACCTATACCATTGATTGTATATTTAAAAAGGCTGGAAACCAAAAAACAGCCTTTCTAGTTAGTGTGGCGCTGCAGCTGTTTATAATTGTCCTCGCTCTAAAGGTTATTTTTGATCTGAGCATAACTTTCCTTTTTTGAATTACACAAATAATTCATATTGTAAAGGAAAATATACAAACGAAGGAAATAATTAAGATTTCCTGTAATTTTAGTCATCAGAAATAACCGTTGTTACGTGGCGATATATCTATTTCCAGTCTTCTTTCAGTCCTTGGGTCCTAACGTATATACTATTTAACCTGCTTTTTTCACTCAACATTATAGCACTAGGATGGTATTAGAGTTAGAATTTTCTGTGTACCAATTTTTTTGTTGTCATGATTCTGAAAATTTCTAGGGTGACTCTTGACGTTTGTGTCTGACTCCAAGATGACTATTAATTGAGTGTGCTAAGGCTACTTAATATATCTGAAAATACTTTTGGTTTTCACTCATCTTTTAAAGATACTGTAAATGGAGAAAATGTTTTCTTTGACAAAAAATGCTTCATATTAAATCTTGAAAAGATGAGTGTTTAGGTATACTTGAAAAAATTTACCATTTTTTATTCTTGTATTTGTGTATTTAAAATCATCAAGTCTTACAACTTGAGACCTCCTCTAGAATGTGCTTATTCTCACCAGCATTCTCTGAAAGATCAAATTTTCTAGCAGCTTCTTAAGTGCCACAGGTAATACTTCAACATTATCTTTGATTCCTTTGATAGATTATTTATGGATTGTTTGGGAGGCATGTAACTTAGTTGAAAAAGGACAGAAATTGAGCAGGGATTACTTTGCTTTAACTTTTAGTTTCAAAACCCCTGGTTATTTGCTCTTGTGTTCTGGTACTTTTATCAGTAGAAAAGTTTTATTTTCAAAAATCCCAAGTAAAGTAAACAGAAACTTCCCACTGATAGTCTCTGCATCAGCACAATAATTATTTTTCTGTAGTTGTGAACACTTCTTAGTTCTCATATGTCAGTGATCCTCAGACACTGGTTGAAAAAATGGATTTCTTTGGTTTGTTTAAATGACTTTACCTTTAATGTGATGGTACTCTTTTCTCCAAAACAAATACAGGTTGAATCTGCATGGAATATCAGGAAACTGAGTCCAACACTATGCTGGTTTGAGGTATGATTTCCAGTTGCAGTTGTTTACAGTTTGTTGTTCAGGAAGTTATTTTTGTTGTTTTTACATCATTTGGGGTAATTCAAGCAATTCCTTGAATTTTTAAAAATAGAAGCTCTATTGTACAAGTTTGTTTTCCATCTTTTTAATAAAATTCTGATAATGAAACCAGGTAGAGTATTTTGGAAGTTGGGGGAGGGAAACACACTTCGGAGAGAGGATGGAGACATGGTTTGTTGGGAAAGAATGTGGGGTAGAGTGAGAGGTGTGTTGTAAGCTGGCATGTATTTACTGGAGCTTGAAACTCAAAGATGGAAGCAAACCTAGGTGATAAGTGACCATCAGGGTCTATGCCAAGAATAAACACACACACACACACGCGAAAAATAATGTTTTTATATGTTTTATATATATATATATATATATATATATATGTATATGTAAGAAAAACTTCACCTGTTCTCAGTAAGTCTGTGAGGTAAGTGTTGCAGGTTTTACAGGTGAGGAAACTTAGATCATATAGCTTAAATCACTTATCTTAAGTCCTGCAATTCAAATGTAGTCTGGTTACATTTGATAACTCTTTTAGTATGGTAGTAATTGTTTCTGTGTTCTGAAAGATGGTTGTGCAGGTCTCACCAAAAATACCAAAGGATAGTATCTTTAAATTTATAAGTTTTTAACAAACTTGTACATCAAAACAGTAATTAAAAGCAGAAACTTTAAAAAAGTATCAAGATTATATCATCAATGAAAACAGCCAGTATTTTTTAAGTTGCAAAATCCAGGTTGGTTCATTGACGTCACTTTGTTAAAATAATAGGTAAGTTGTAAACAGGAACTGAAACACTTACTTCATTATAGAATCTTACTACTCCAAAAATGATTCAAGGACAAACAACCTGACCAGCGGCTTCAGCTGGGAGCTCATTAGAAAGACAGCGTTTCAGTCCCACCTCACACCCACCGAATCAGAACCAGAATTTGTAGCAAGATCTCTGGGGAGTTTGTATGCCAACTGAAGATGAAAAGTGCTCCCCTCTAGGCTTCACTGGAGTTCCTCATGTTGCCATGATCAGCATATAATAGAGGAATCGGTTTCTGTGTTAGCATTTATTAATATGTTGGAAGTAGTTGGTGACTGGATAATTTTGTGGTGTAGTTATTAAAAATCTACATGAAAATTCACCTATTTATGGTTTTTAAGTTCATAATTCTCTTTATGTCAAATACTCAGTGTTAATCAGATTTCTCATAGTTTTAAGGATTAATGTACATGTAAATTATCTTTCTCCCTTGGTTTTAAGTTTTACATATGGTTTACATTTTTTATACTTTGTTTATCGAAAAACAATTTTGTGGAAATTTTCTGTTGTCTAGTGTTTTTAGTAAGTTTTGAATTGCTAACGTTATCAGTTTGATACCATTCAAGATAGAACACCTTTTTTCCCCTAGAAATCAGTTTGATAAGCAAGAGCAAATTACTCAAGTAAATGTCTTGTATTACCCATGTCCAGTGCAAAAAAAAAAAAAAGAAAAGAAAAAAAGAGGAGAGGAAGTTGAACATACTTTACTAAAGAGTTCTACTTTTTTTTTTTGTGATGGAGTCTCGCTGTATTGTCCAGGCTGGAGTGCAGTAGCGCAATCTTGACTCACTGCAGCCTCTGCCTCCCAGGTTTGAGCAATTCTCTGCTTCAGCCTCCTGAGTAGCTGGGATTACAGGTGCCTGTCACTGCACCTGGCTAATTTTTGTATTTTTAGTAGAGACGGGATTTCGCCCTGTTGGCCAGGCAGGTTTTGAACTCCTGACCTCAGGTGATCCGCCTGCTTTGGCGTCCCAAAGTGCTTTACAGGCATGAGCCACTGTGCCCGGTGAGTTCTACATTTTTGATGTCTGCCATATTGAATAGCCCTAGATGACAAAAACATGAAATGTAAATTATTTTAAAATATCCTTTATGTGCATCTGTATTTTGTTAATGCCATGTGTTTTAGATTCTTATTTGTAAGAATCTAAAATACTTAGGACTTTAAAAAGCTTTCTTGTGACATTTGTGATGTATTGATAGTGTGAGAAATTAGAAAAACTAAGATTCTATGTTTTATTTTAAGGTATACGAAAATAATCTTATTTCATGGTTTTATGTTTCTCTTCTACTTGGCATCACAATGATCCGAACTTACAGCTTTTAAATGAGAAAAGCTTCCTATTTCATTGTGTGCTTTTGTTTGTGTGACATTTTATGGAAATGACTGCTTATTAAAATGCCACTTCACAGACTTGGACTAATGTTCATGAAATCATGGTGTCTTTTGGAAGAAGGGTGCTGTGTTACCCACTCTATCGCCATTTCAAGCTGGTGATGAAGGCCTGCAGCGACACTATAAAGATATTGCAACTAGGTAAGATATTATTGCACTTGCAAATTTGGGAGGGAAAAAGTTGTAAGTTTTTAATCTGTGAAGATACAATTATTTTTGTTTTTTTTCTGTATATAAATAAGTAATGAAAAATGAATCCAACCTCTTTTAAAGTATAAAATTCCTGTGTATAACATATATGTAGATAAGTAATTGCACAGAGGCGTAATAAAAACTCTTTTCCGAGAGGAGTAAGGAAGGTAAACAAATAAGGCACACACAGTATTGCAAACCATTTTACATTATAATAGCTTGCATGGTTCAGTATTTCTTGACTGCCTGTAATCTTCTAGGCTCTATGGTGGGGCTGAGGGTCTAATAATAAAGAAGGTAGAAAAGTTCCCTGCTCTGTTGAAGTTTACAGTTTTGTCAGACAGATGATGAGTAAGTAAGCAGTTCCAAAGAGAGAGTGAAAAGTACTCTGCTGGGAGAAGTCCAGGGATCATTTAGGAGGGGACAAGTAACTTAGATTTGGCATCTCAAGAAAGATTTTCCAACAAAAAGTACAGCTACTCTGAGCACTTTTGACTTGCTAAATTCAACCCGAAAAGACAAACACTTGCTAGCTTTAAGGATGTGGGAAATTCTGAGTTCTGAAACAAATTCCAAAGTGCCCATAATATTATCATTAGAATAAGTATATAATTTCCAGGGTAATGACTTTGAAGGGGGCACCATCCATTTGTGTGTATTAGTTCTGGCACATTTATTTAAAACTCACTCTTAGTACTTTATGGTCATTTCTTATATTCTCCCCCTGGGGAGACTCATCATTCCTTTGCCCTTAGATAAAAGTGTTTCTGGGAACTTGGTTTTCAGACTTGAGAATAAGAAGGGGAAAGAAAGGAAGTTCTTCCCTCTACCTCCAGGTGACTTCACTGACCTAAAGAAGAGAATCACATCTCAAATGTTTTCTCCTACTTCGAGGTGTACTTTGCCTTCTGTGTAACCTGTGGTCTTCTTGCCCTGGTGGCGGGGATGGGGGAGGAAAATCACGTTTGAAGTAGATTATTTTAAAGTAGACAATAATTGTAAAAATGAATCATGGTTAGATGAAAGATGCCTTTTTATTCATCCAGTTGGTTTAGACTAGCCGTATTTTATTTTGAAGGATTGTTGATTATAGGATAAAAGAGCTATCATTGAGAAATCTATTTTCTTTAACTTAGCAGTGGGAAACAAGCTGCTTTGTTTTTTCACGTGTTATTTCTTCTTGCCTTCCATCCAAGATGTTTTTTGAATTGCTAAAAGTACCTTGGAAAATCAATCTACTATAAATGACTGTGTGAGCCTCAGTTACACGTCACCATTCATTTCTTTTTTAAGGCCTGCTAGATTATCTGGGCATTATTCATGGACTTAACCAGTGAGAATGCAGTTTGCGGTTATCCTGTTATATCATGGCTTCCAGATGGAGAATTGGCAGAACCTCCACATGCCCGTTTGCACACACACTCACGCACTCACACACTCACTCTCCCTCTCTCACTCTCACTCACATATACAAACTACTGCTTGTTACTTTTTATTCTGGGAAGTAATCTAGTTCTTTTGACTTTTATTGGAAAAGTAATCAGTTCTGTGATTGCATAACCAAAAATAAATTCGATTGCCTTGACTTACACAGGAATCAATTACCCAAACCGTTTTAGTAAGCCAGGACTGAAAATGAGACTCAACTTTTATTCATTATCACTACGACAAGAAGTAGTTTTATCAACTGTGTTATGATAGCAACATAAAACTTGAAGTAACACACTGGAGGCCACTGCTAAAAATGAACCTGAACCCTCTATGTACCATGTACAGTGTGTCCTGTGACTAATTTGGGTTGTGGCTAGTTAGTGCTAAAACTGAGGGCTGGGTTGTCTAGAATTTGTGCCAGAAGCTGTGGAGATGACATGCTCTGGATGAGAATTGTCACCTGTCTTTGTACAGGTGGATGGCACAGGGATGCCATTCTTGCCGCTGAAGAGGCTCATGTGTTTGAACACCCCATAATTTAAATAAAGGTAGCTCTGGTTTGGCATTTACTGTTTTCCAAGAATGAATTCACGCCTACTTATAATTCAAAATGCAGTCACAGTGTTCACACTTTTTATTATAAAGGTCAGTATAGTGTTCCATAGTTGAAAGTAATGAATAACCCTGGCTCCAAAGAAGGATTGATCTTAAATAGAATGAGCTTTCAAAACCAATGTAGGAGTGCTTCAGAAACTACAGAATATGTCATTATAACTGATTGACTAAGATCTGAGTTTTCAAAGAGCCAGGAATTGGCTTCATGTGACTTAACAAGTAGCCTTTACAAGGATTCTTTACTAGGCCTTTGGCTCTTTTCAGGTTTGCATTTCTTTTCATTCCATCCCCTCCTTCAGAAGACTGTATGTTTATCTCTGGAGATTGCTATTTTGTTTAATCCAAACTCCTTACGGGCAGGAAATCCTGCTTTGCCCCTTAAGTACTGTTTTAGTGCTTAACAAAGGACCTTGCTCTCTTTGGATCTTGGGGCACATGACTCCTTTTTTTCCTCTGTCTCTGTCTCTTCAACTTTTATTGCCTCTTTGTTCCTTTCTTTTTGGACGAATGGATAAAATTTTTCATGGAAGCATCACTTAGCTGCTGTTAGTCAATTAAAAATAAAAGAGAAAAAGCAGATTTTCTAATGTATCTTCAGAAGAGTTATTCTTTTTTTTTCTTTTTTCCCTTGAGACATAGTCTTGCTCTGTTGCCCAAGGCTGGAGGGCAGTGGCGGATCTTGACTCACTGCAACCTCCACCTCCTAGGTTCAAGAAATTCTCATGCCTCAGCCTCCCAAGTAGTTGGGATTACAGACATGCACCACCATGCCTGGCTAGTATTTGTATGTTTAGTAGAGGTGGGCTTTTGCCATTTTGACCGGGCTGGTCTGGAACTCCTGGCCTCAAGTGATCTGCCTGCCTTGGCTTCCCACAGTGCTAGGATTACAGGTGTGAGCCACTGCACCTGGCCCACTCAGAAGAGTTACTCATTTTAGAAGTGACAAGTCGTAGTTTAATACTTGATCATACATTATTTATGTAATTTAGTGAGTGCATTGTCTACATCTTATTAATGTATAGAAGGTATTCCTTACTTTACTTCCATTAGAAGGGTAGGATGGGATGGGGTGGAAGAGAAACACCAACTTAATTTTTGCTTCCAGTTCTCCCTTTGAACTCATTCTGTGGGTTCTTTTTTTTTCCTTCTTCTTGGATGGAATATATATCCTATATATATCATATCGTATATTTGTCTCCTATAATATATATCCTATAACTTTTTCTTTCACTTTAGATTTTTAAAAAGTTCTTTTACTACTTCTAGTCACAAGAGGAGTCTAATTTCAGCACTTAAAATGTCCACTTTGAACTTCATTACAAAAGGAAATCTTCCCTTCCCCAGCTGGGACCTGCCTGAGGGTGGGTGACCAGCAGCAGGGAGGAGGACCCCTTTCACTTTGACAGGACATACTGCTTTCCTCCACTCGGCCACCACATGCTGCTCTGTCCTGCTTCTTAATGGAAGCCAGACACCAATCTTTGTACTCTACAGTTGATGTCTACAGTTAAAATTTCCAGGGTAAGCAAGTTGTACTCTCTTAGGGCCTATTAAAACCCCGTTTCTCTTGGTTTGAGGTAACAGAAAAGCACCTCCTTCCCGCACCCATGGAGTGTGGTAAGAAACTGCAGAGCACTCTACCACCTTTATCCATGGAGATTTTTTCTGGACCTCTTTACTCTTAAGCTCCTGAAGGTGAATATTTGGCGAATGAATTACAAATCATTTTTAGTTTCTGTCTCTACAAGTTCAGCATAAAGAGGTTAGTATCTCTTTAAAATATAGGGATACTTGATACCAGTTATTTTCTTTGTGAGCCTCGTTAGAAAAGAGTCAGAAAGAGTTCTGTCCTGATGTGTTGATAATACGTACAGGTGGATGGCACAGGGATGCCATTATTGCCACTGAAGAGGCTCATTTGTTTGGACACCCCATAATTTAAATAGAAGTAGCTCTGGTTTGGCTAGTTTGTTAATAATAACCATAGCTGCGTGTGTTAGCTACTTTCTGTGTGCCAGCACTAAGTTCAGTTCTTTAGATGCCGTATCTCATTTTGCTCACGTTGCAATCCTGTGAAGCAAGCATTACTATCCCCATTTTGCAAATAGAAGACAGGCTCAAAGAAGTGAAGTCAATGGCCCAGGGTCTTACAGCTAGTAGGTGGGAGAGCCTAGATTTGACTCCAGATCTGTGTAACTTAGAGTCTGTGTGCTTATATATATTGAACTAGTTATAAATGAAATTATATGAAGCCTGGAATTTGCTTCAAAATAGTCCAGAGTGGGTTGTGGGAAAGTGGGTGGGGTGTAGCTGAAACAAGGTTGGCTACAAGTTGATGGCTGTCTGGGTGATGAGTATGTGGGATTCATGATACTGTGTTCCCTATTTTTGTACATGTTGTGATTTTCCCTTAGACAAAGTCTTTTTTTTCTTAAGTCTGGACTCTTCACCACCATACTACTCTTCACCACCATACTAATAAAAACATATACAGTTGTTCTTTCTATTTGCTGTTTTGTTTTTAAGGTTAATAGAAACCTACTTTTTAATAACATGTGAAGTCTGATGAATAGTAGCTACTGAACAGGTAGTAACCCAAGAAACAGCCTTCAGGAGTCTAGTTGTTGTCACCAATTAAAACCTTGTATTACTTCAGATAATTAATAGCCCTTACGTATCAGTTATTAATTGGGCTTAATAAACACATTTTCAGAGATTACTGCTTTACTAACCTCTTCTGTAGATAAAATAACACAATCAGTGAGAAAGAAAAGAAGAGCTATGGCACCAAGCCCAGGGCTTATGACTGATCAGTTTTTTAAAAGAAAAATGGATGTTTAAAACGTTGAGGTTTGGCAAGTGTATTGGATGAGCTCCGAGTTTGGAGGAGACCTTAGAGGTGAATTTCTTTTTAATGTTTACATTTTACTTATTCCAGAGTCAGTATAGCAAATGACTTTTTAAAAAATTGAATTGTAGAGGAGATATTGCAAACTCGAAAACTAAAAGATGAAATCACTGCGATTTTCCAGTGTTGACAGTTATCTATATTTAATTTCTGTAAGTTCCCAGTTCTGGACATTTTAAAGAATTGTTAGGCCTTTTAATTTTTACTCTTTAAATACGTCGTATGAAACTATTTTGAGATTTATTCAACAAGTATTTGTTGAGAACTTGCCGTGTGAGGCTGCTGAGCTGGATTCTGAAGATATAATAGTTCTAATGGGGGCACAGGGCACAGAATTACACAACTACCAGGGTTTTTGAAAAATTGCATTTGTATTAAGTAGCTCAAAAGAGAAATATGGAAAGTGAAAATATAAGCCAGGGAAACTGACCTACATTTAAGTCATTGAAGACATATAACTTCCTATTGTGGGAGCCTCTGCTTTATTTGACCTTTAATTCTCAGCTTCTACTAGTTTCCTAGCGCCCTCAAGTACTTGTTAATTGCTTGATGAGTTCATCTATTCATTGATTTGTTCGACACATATTTTGAATGTATACCTACTCAGGAGCCAGTCCATGCAAAGCACCCTGTAAATATAAAGAGCAATAGAAAAATAAATAAATGTGTGGGCTTTTTTGGGGGAGCCTGTTCACTAGCCATGGAGCTAAGATGTCCCTCAATAACATAAAATATATAGTCAACTGTGGTAAGTGCCTTACAAGAAAGGTGGATTAAGTAGTTGAAAAAAGAGAGAGATGACACATTTTGCTAGGGGTCAGGGAAATTTTCATAGAGGCTGTGAGATTTGAATTGGGACTTGAAGGATGGAGGGAATGTTGTAAACATTGTGAGTAAACCGTGTGAGGAGGTTCATGGGATAGTATAGTTTCTGCTATGAAAATGTGTTTGTTGGAATGAGATGATGGAAAATCGATATGCTATCTGATGCTGAGATTTGCTCTATAGCCTCTAAAACTAGTTGATAGTTTCTTTCCTATCTGAGTTAACTGGTCACTGGAATTTACATCTCTACTTTTCAAATATTATTGCTTAATTCCCTGCTCCTTACCCGGGAGATGGTAATTCCTTGTGTTTTCTTCCTCCTATTCTAAATTGTTCTTGAACTTTTTTTTTCTGACTTAATTCCCCATACCAATTAATGTTTCTAAGAATAGAACAATCACGGTGCTCTCAGAAACTTCAGCATGGAATTAAAGTCAGCTACTGAAGTAGCATTTGTACCTGTTTTTGTTGACCATTTTACATACCAACTAATCCAAGAAAGGAGAGAACTTCAGAGGACAGCAGGAGTTAACTCCTGGAAATCATGAACTGCTGCTGAATGTTTGAAAGGGAGAACTCTGGATTCTCCTTCTGTGAGGCAAAGTGAATTCCTTTTACTCTTGTTTCTTCCTTGGAGTACAAGTCTATGTTCCCAGCCTCCTAAATTAGTACATTCTTCCCATTCATATGTATTATTTAACCTCAGAGCATTTGCAGGTTTATACTTATAACCCGTTATAGAAGGGTATTGTGTATAAATGTAAACATTAAAAGAAAGAATATCAAATTCTAGTCATCTCCATAGAATCCCTTTCCCCCTAATACTTCTAAATAATGTTAATCACTAAAAATGTTTAGATTGCTCTCATGGTAATTTTTGGGTTACATTTGTATAAAACATTCCTGGTTCTCTTAAAATACACAGTAGAGGGAAGCATTTCCCATATGGCTTACAAATAATAAATTGCCTTTTAATTGCAACAAATGATGAATAGCTTGTGGTTATTTGGCTTCAAAAATATCACTTAAAATATTTTAAAATGTTAGTATTCTTTGAAAATTGGAGTTATATAGAAATGCTTACTGATGGGTGATGGCTTCAAGTCGGCTGACCTCTTAAATATTACATACAATTTAAATCTACACTATATTTTCTGTATTACTTATTTTTGTTAATTTCAGCAGCTTCTGAGCTGAGCAGTGTAGAAAATCCCTAGAACTTAGTTACATGGTTTGAATGTATGGCTTAAAAAAAACTTCTATAATTAGTGCCTCTTTAAATAAATGTAAAGTCAGTTTTGAGATTATTTTTGTGGATCTGATTTTTTATGGAAGTAACTTTCTGTAAGAAAATAGCAGCAGAAAATTGTATGTGTTTTTTGGGGGAACAAAGAGAAAACCTTCTATTTGACCCTAATGAATCAAGGTCCTATTGTGTATTAATACTGAGGCCTTGATGAACTGAATTGAATAATAGTTTATGTTTTACCTGGAATACATGTAAGAATTACAATTATGTACCACATAACGACTTTCAGTCGGTGATGGACCACATGTACAATAGTGGTCCCATAACATTGTAATACTGTGATTACTGTATCTTTATTTTCTTATTAAATTTTTTTGTTTGTTTTTCTTTGAATCAGAAAAGAGCTGGAATATACTGTATCTTTTCTATGCTTGGATATGTTTAGATACAAAAATACTTAGCACCGTGTTACAATTGCTTACAGCATTCGGGACAGTCATATGCTATACTGGTTTGCAGCCTAGGAGCAATAGGCTATACTATAGCCTAGGTGTGTAGTGGAGACTACCATCTAGGTTTGTGTAAGTACATTCTGTGATGTTCACATGGCAGAATCACCTAATGACACATTTCTCAGAACATATCCAAATCATTAAGCAACATCTGATTATATATATATTTAGGTAATTTAGAGTTTCATTTCATTTCTTTTATTTTTTAGAGACAAGGTCTCACTCTGTCACCCAGGCTGGAGTACAGTATGGCATAATCATGGCTCACTGCAACTTCAAACTCCCGGGCTCAAGCTGTCCTCCTGCCTCAGCCTCCCAAAGTGCTGGTTTACAGGTGTGAGCCACCATATCCCAACTTAAAGTTTAAAGTAAGAAGTTAGCGTTGGAAAACAACAAGTGGCAGACATTTATTTATTCAACAGACATGAATCAAATCTATTCTCCATGCAAGGGAGTATAACAGAATTGGTGAGGAGTTACAAGATATTTATGACTTGGTCTTAGCTCTTAAGGAGTTTGTTGTGTAATAGGAATGATAGGTCAAAAGATAGGGTACAAAATGTAAGTATTTATGACGAGAACACATGGACACGGGCAGCAACACCCATTGGGGCTTTCGGAGGGTGGGAGGGGGTGGGTGGGAGGAGGGAGAGGATCAGGAAGAATAGCTAGTGGATACTCGGCTTAATACCTGGGTAATGGGATGATGTGTGCAGTAAACCACCATGGCACATATACCTCAGAACTTAAACGTTCAAAACAAGAACAAAATGTAAGTCTTTATAAGATACAAAGGAGAGACTCCCTTTAAAAAAGACCTTAACGGACAGGTATGGTGGCTCATGCCTGTAAACTCAGCACTTTGGGAGGTAGAAGGGGGAAGATCTCTTGAGGCCAGGAGTTTGAGACCAGCCTGGGCAACATAATGAGACCTTGTTTCTAGAAAAAAAAATTTTTTTTTAAATTAGCAGGGCATAGTTGTGTGTGCCTGTAGTCCTAACTACTTGGGATCCCGAGGCAGGAGGATTGCTTGAGCCCAGCAGTTCGAGGTTACAGAGAGCTATGATCACACCACTGCACTGTAGCCTGGGTGACAGAGTAAGACCTTGTCTCTAACAAAAAAAAAAAAAAGAAATTACCTTAATGGCCATCCACAGGCCAAATCCATCTTCTATTGCCCTTGAGCTAACAATGCTTTTTACATTTTTAAATCGTTGAAAAAAATAAAAATAATATTTTGTGACTTGGGAAAATTATTTTAAATTCTCATTTTAGTGTCCATAAATAAAGTTTTATTGGAACACAGGCTCATTCACTTACATACTGTCTATGGCTGCTTTTGTGATAAGATGATAGAATTGAGTAAGTGCATCAGAGATTGACCTGCAAAGCCAAAATATTTACTTTCTATCTCTTTACAGAGAAAATTTACCATCTCTGCCTTGGGTATGTACATGGAGGTTGGAGGGAGCCCTTTTGTAGGGAGCTGAGGTCTTTGGCTGCTTGCCATTCCAAATAGTGGCCAGCATTGAAGTAGATCATTTCAGCTGTTTTCTCTCGCCTTCCCACAGGATGAAATGTAGCTGATCTAGTTGGCTCACGTTAGAGTAGACTTCTGTACATTAGGAGAGGCAAACTGAGGTGGCTACTTCGCCAAGCAGGTAAATGAATAAGGATGCTAGGGTTTAAGGAAATAGAGACTAATGAGGCCTGTGTGAACTCGAGAGATACATGGCTCAATTGTAGCCTACTGGTGCTGTGTGAATATGTAGTATTGCCAGTTTTAAAAAGAAGTAGAAAGTAAAATTAAAGTAGAAAGCTTTAAAATCTTTTAAAGCTTAAGTATGAACAAAGAAGTAAAATAATTTAAAATCACACTGTAAGAGCCATAGCATGTCTGAGAGCCCACGTCAGCCTGGGAGGCCCCCGGTTTTCAGTCTCTGCTCTAAAGCAAGCTAAGTGCCAGCCTGTCTTTCTCAACCCTCTTGAACCTGCCAGTTTCTAGCTGCAGTGAAGGCTTGCACCAGGTCTTTGCTCCTTCAGTCCTAGCTTGAGACTGAGTCTCAGCCTGATACAGGTTCTAAGATTGGGGCAGGCAAAGGAGGTAAGAGATGTCCCGCATTGTCTAATGTAGTTAACACCAAAAAATCTTTTTAAAAAGTGGATGCCCTGCCTCTCTTTTGACTACTTTGTATTGTTAATCTTGTCAGCCAGAGCCTGGTCAGGGTGGAGGAAATGAGTGATAGGATTTCAGTTACCACACTTCACTCTGACCCAGATAGAGTGCTTGTTAGTAGTGGGAGGAGAAGGGATTAATAGGGAAGGAGCAAACAGCATAGACCTAATGAGTGATATATAATGATAGTTACTAAAGAATGTGTAGGATTTAGAAAAGAAGATGTGGAGGAAGGGTATTCCCTGAGAAAGTAGAAGGCAAAAAAATCAGAAAAAGGAAAATAAAAGAGTTCTATGTCCAAGAAACGGCAAATTCCCGTCTGTCTGGAGGCCAGAGGTGTGAAGGGGAATGGTAGGGTAAAGATGGAAACTGTGCTGGGACTGGGCTGAAAGGAACCTGCAATGGCTTGCTGATGAGTTTGGGTCTTATTCAGGGAGGAACCACCCAAGAGTTTGGCATTGGAGCTGGTGAGAGGCTTATGAAATCAGATTCATCTGGTAGCAACACTTAGGATAGAGTCATTGAGAAGGGTGAAGTTAGTAGGCATGGAGAAGAGAAGAGACTTATTCTTGCCTAGACCCAAGGTAGTCTGGGGACAGGCAGTATGGTCTGAACTACAGCGCTAGCCACGGCACTGAGGAGGAAGGAATATGTGGGCAGGTGCTTCACAGGTAGCGGGGGCAGGGGCCAGTAACGGGAGTGCCAGGGCTGATCATATGACCTGTTGTTGTCCTTCCCTTTTCGTATATAAAGTACTTACATGTTTGTTGTCTCATTTAATTTCCATAGCAATTCTTAAGAATTTTTCTTCTAATTTATCCCCGTGGAAACAGATTCAGATTAAGTACCGAACAGCTAAGAAGTGATACCAGAAGCAAGCAAACTCTGGGCTGCACAGCTGGTCCCCAGTGGAACTGTTGGGATTGTTACCATTTTTACTTTGTGAGAAATTAGCTAAGAACTGCATAAGATTATTTATGTGTAGCTTTTTAATGATCTTTCCTTGGCTTTTTAGAATTGGGGAACACAGTTCTAAGATCTTAATTTCATAGTCAAAATTTTCATGCATCCTTTTCATATAAATTAAACTTACATGTAGAGATACATATCTAATCAGCTTTACTAAATTATATTTATTATCCATTGATTAAAATATAAAGAAGCATAGCTCAGTCTACCAGTGTGCACATCATTTAGCAGAAAGCAAACATATTCACTGAAACACAGTGAGGATTTCAAAACGGTTTAGTTTTTCTCCTTGTTTACCTTGACATACTTATCAGTACTTGAGATCACCAAAATAAATTCATCAGTGGTAGGATTAGGTTTAGGTTTGGTTTTTCTTTTTATGAGCTCTTTGAGATATCCAGTTGTCTTTTTCCTGTATACTCCTATTTCTTCTTTCCGACTTCATGAAATTTTAGTTTTTTTTTCATTTTGAAATAAAACAAATTTCAAAGAATTAGAACTCTATTAAGTGGTATTTATTGGAAAAAATGGAGTGTAATTGTTTTAATTAAAAGTACAAAGGGCATTGAAATACATACTGTAATTCTTAAGATGGAAAAATTGAATACAAATTTTACCCACAAAATTTTGAAGTTTTCTATGCCTGTGGGTTTTTTAAAAGTTCAAGTTTAGGTTGCGGCTGTTTCAAAGAGCTTTTTTTCCCATGCATCTTCAGCTTTTTAATCTACTTCTCTCCTTACTGCGTAGATGGACTATATATTTTTAATGTTCTACCTTGAACTTGGATGCCTCATTCTTAGTTGTCTGAAGAAATTGAAATTAGTCATGTTACCATTATGTAGTTTTGATGGCATCTAGTCATGTATTTCTAAACTGAAACAGTCACTGTTTTGACCAGTTACTTAAGAAAGAGGACAGAGTTAATGTCAAGGCTGTCCTTCCAAACTGGCGAATCTTGCAGGGATTGTTAGAGCAGAAAAGGCAAAAAGTAGCCTTGGGTTAAATTCATTATTTGAACTTTTAATGGTACAGTGATGTAATAAAGTTTGTACAGCTACATTCTTTTCTCGTCAGGGAAATATGTAATTAGGGAAGGAGTAAACAAATTGTATATGCCATGTTTGTCACGATGCAAATAACTTAAAGCAAATCTGTAGACCACAGAGATCTTATAACTAGTATATGCTAACTGAGCAATTTGACTGGGTGTGTTTAAAGTTAGATTCTTTGTACTCCAGACTGTAGATTAACAACCAGCGTTTATTGAACAGGATCATACAATTTGCTGGACATTGATTGTTCTAGGCCAAGGAAGAAAGATGAAAAGTCATGTCCTTTCCTGTCAAGGACTTCATCACACATGGTGATAAATACTGACAATGGATTTATTGCATAGTGGCTGAGGGTCAGACAACTTATTTTCCAGTTCTGATTCTCGCTTCCTAGCTGTGATCTTGGCCAACTCCTTCATATCCTTGAGCCTCAGTTTTCTCATTTGTGAAACAGGGAAGAAAGTACCTAACTTGTAGGGTTAAATCATGTAATTATATAAAGTATCTGGTGCAGAGCAAGTGGGTAGCTCCTAATTACTTACCTTAAGTCTGTTTTGTGCTGCTGTAACAGAATACCACAGACTGGGTAATTTATAAAGAACAGAAATTATTGGCTCATGGTTCTGGAGGCTGGGAAATCCAAGATCACGGGACTGGTGAGGGCCATCTTGCTGCATCAGAATGTGGCAGAGGGTATCACATGGTGAGAAAGAGGGCAAGAGATTGAACTGGCAGCCTCAAGTTCTTTTATAATTGGCATTAACATTCATGAGGGTAGAGCCCTCATGACCTAAATACCTCTCATTAGGCCCCATCTTCCAACACTGTTGCACTGTGGATTAACTTTCCAACAGATGCTTTTTGCAGGGTGCATTCAAACGATAGCACTACTGTAATAGCACTACTGTAATAGGGGCGTATGTCGTGTATATGAGGGAACCCTAAACCAGCTGGGGGGAAGAGTTGGAACCCTGTTCCCAGAAAAAGTAATGTCTGATTTGAGACTTGGATAGACGGTAAATTTGGGGTTGAATTGAGGGTTGTACATTCCAGGCAAAGGGGACATCTACAAAGTACATGTTTGCTTCCTGTTAATTTTGTTTGCGAGTATACAGATAATATATGTAATTTTAATAACAAAGAATACTTTTTAAATTGACAGGACTATAAGTTTGTGTTCAAAATAGTAATTCATTGCTTCAAGTATGTGTTTCTTAATACAGCTCAGAAATCTAGGCTTAAATGGCATCTGAGAAATTAGAGGATAAAAAAATTGCATAGACCTAGAAGCCTTCTTAATGCTAAAGTTAATGTGTGTGTTTGTGTTAATTTTTAGGAATTTGACTTTATTCTATTTCCTGATAGGGCCTGGTGTTAAAGCAAATTACCCCACTTTGGTTGTCTTAATTTAGATTAATTTGACACAGTTTTTCTGCCTTCTCCCTTTTTATGGTCAAATGACATATGAAAATTAGTGTTGAAATCATAAGATATCTGTTTTGATAATATGGTCTCATCAGAATCCCAGAATTCTACCCATTTTCTAGCCAGGTATCTATTATACTAAGCTATGTATTTTAAATGATAGTAATGTTGGCTGTTATTTTGAGATGATTTTACAAATAAAGACCAAGCAGGCCGGGCGCGGTGGCTCAAGCCTGTAATCCCAGCACTTTGGGAGGCCGAGACGGGTGGATCACGAGGTCAGGAGATCGAGACCATCCTGGTGAACACGGTGAAACCCCGTCTCTACTAAAAAAATACAAAAAACTAGCCGGGCGAGGTGGCGGGCGCCTGTGGTCCCAGCTACTCGGGAGGCTGAGGCAGGAGAATGGTGTAAGCCCGGGAGGCGGAGCTTGCAGTGAGCCGAGATCGCGCCACTGCACTCCAGACTGGGCGACAGAGCGAGACTCCGTCTCAAAAAAAAAAAAAAAAAGACCAAGCAGTGCTTTCCCTCAGGTGTTTGGAATAACCACTCTTCTTTTCTTTACTGATTATTTTTAAAATTATTATTATTTTTTTGTAGAGATGGGGTCCCACTATGTTGCCCAGGCTGGTCTCAGACTCCCAGGTTCAAGTGATCCTCCTGTCTTGGCACCTCCTAAAGTGTTGGGATTATAGGTGTGAGCCACTAGGCCTGGTCCATTTTCTTATTTTGGCCTCTTGATAAGGACAGATATGACATTTGATCTTAGCCAAAAGGCCAAGAAGCAATTAGCTTCTTGTCTTGGGTAACTCAGAACTTTAAAGGGCAGAGTAGATACCCGGAAAACCACAGTCACATAGCTGTAATGTACCAGCAATTGAAAAGAAATTTAGCTCTTACTGTATAGATTTAGCAACTTACATTGTTTTTCTTATGCTGGCTTTTAGCCAGCAAAAACATCCACTTCCCTGATCATCTCCTAGAGATAGAAACCATTTCTTATGTGCCTCCAGCCATGAGCTGGTCTGTCAGTGAAAGATTATTCCCAACCCTGCTCTCCTAATAGGAGGATTTCAGGAAGCCAAGGGATTCTATTTAGAACAACTCAATCTTGTCTTTGTATTAAGATATATTAACCTGAGATGCCACTTCTGTCCAGACAGGAAATCACATTGTTCTTAGTTTACCTTTCCTTTAAAGGAAAGCCAGGGAATATGTTAAATCCTATTTACTACCTACCTACTTATTACTGTCATCTATATTTTCTTTATCTTGTCATTACGTTTCTCTGTGTTGTCATTAGTCTTTCCCTGAAGTAAAACATTCATGGCACTTGTCATTTATAATACCAGGATACTAGTGTTAAACTGCTTTCATGAGTGAACAAGAATTCTTGGTCTTAGAGTCATTCTTCCATGGATAGGGTTGACTTGTTCAACCAAGTCCATCCTAAAGAATCCCTGACTCTTGGGATTTAACATCCTGGAGAGCGCTGTTAGTGCGTTCTGCAGTGAAAATAGTTACCGTGGTTACTGTGCAAGGCACTGTTTTTTTTTCTGCTTTGAACCTGGCAGTGAACTGTCTAAAAATGGTCACTTTCCTGCAGTGCCTTTGAGCAGAAATGATTCTCTTGGACTTAGGCCTTAGCATTTTTTTATGCCCATATCGTGTGTGATGAGCCCACGACTGGATAGAGCCCCACAGGCACCGTGTACTTTGAGTCCCCATAGGCTTCTGGCCACCGGCCATGTGACAACCTGGAAGAGGGCCAGATTTTTCCTTTGCTCATAGCTGCTAGGTAAGTGGCTGAGGGTCTGATAGAAAGAGCAGTCAGTACAAAAGAGACTGAATAAAAAAAAAAAAAAGCCCAGCCACATGCTTGGTGAGTCTCCTGACTGTGATGCTATAGTCATCTATGGTGACATAGTCAGAACAGAAGAGATCAAGTGTGACCTCAGAGTAACAATGCATATTGTTGGGGAGAGAATGGTTTTCATGTACTTTTTATTCTAGATTGTCAACTGCCAGTAGCCTGGTTATCTTTACCATATTTGTCACATCACATACTGTGAAAGTAGTTTAAGGCTTACAGGTAAAACACAGCTTGTGAAGAGAGCATATAACTTTCCCTTTCAAAACTGCTGTGCAATATGATTTTTAAATATTAATCTAAACATTGCTTCTCAGTTGTTTAAAATATAATTTAAAATGTGGATTCAAATTTGTAACCTTCATTTGTCAATTTTTCAGGGGTTGGCTGTGTAGTTGAACATGTCTTAATTTTTGTTAAACAAATAATGAATGTTTCTTGTGGACAGTTTTGAAAATAGAGGAAAGTATAGAAAAGAATAAACAGCTGTACTCCCACATATTGAACAATGTCAGGTGCATGACAGGCTCTCACATATTTGCTCAGTGAATGTAGAGACGGATACTGTTAATATCATTTGGGTATATACGTCTACGATTTTTTATTTTTATTTTATTTATTTTTTGTGATGGAGTCTCACTCTCAAGTCGCCCAGGCTTGATTGAGTGCAGTGGCGTGATCTTGGCTCACTGCAGTCTCCGCTTCCTGGGTTCAAGCGATTCTCTCGCCTCAGCCTCCCAAGTAGCTGGGGCTACAGGTACCTGCTATCATGGCTGGCTAATTTTTGTATTTTTAGTAGAGACAGGGTTTCACCATGTTGGCCAGGCTGGTCTTGAACTCCTGACTTCAGGTGGTCTGCCAGCCTTGGCCTCCCAGAGTGTTGGCATTACAAGCATGAGCCACTGTGCCCTGCCTAGCATTTTTTAAATGAGTATTTGTCTTTTTTTTTTTTTTTTTTTAGAAAATAGGAATCAGAACATGCAAATACAATGTAATTTCTTCTCTTTAAATTAAAAAAAATTTTGACATTTCTTATTTTTTGTTATTTGACATTTCTTTTGTTTGTTTTTGAGACAGAGTCTCGCTCTGTTGCTCAGGCTGGAGTGCAGTGGTGCGATCTCTGCTCACTGCAGCCTCCACCTCCTGGGTTCAAGTGAATCTCCTGACTCAGCCACCCGAGTAACTAGGATTACAGACGTATGCCACCACGCCCGACTCCGTTTTGTATTTTTGTGGAGATGGGGTTTTGCCATGTTGACCAGGCTAGTCTCGAACTCCTGACCTCAGGTGATCTGCCCGCCTTGGCTTCCCAAAGTGCTGGGATTGAAGGCATGAGCCACCATGCCCTGCCTGTTATTTGACATTTCTTTTCATTATTATTATTATTATTATTTTTGTGATAGCTGGAAGATTTAAATTTGCCTGTGGCCTTTAGCAGGAGGGCAACCTCACTTTAGGCATGTCTGCTAAATGAAGCTGTATATAATTTTATTAGGTAATGGCTGCTGTGGATCCTCCTTAAATATGTGACCTTAACTCTGTACCTTTCTACATTACGATACCCGGAGTAGGGTCCTTTATTCCTACTGCCTACACCTAAGTTTAGAGACGTTCTCACTCAGTCTGTCCAAGTGCATTCTTCTCTTCCTCCTTGTTTCTGTCTGATTTCTACCAAACTCATCTGCTTCTCCCTTTTTTCCCTACATGAACTCTTTGCTCCAGCCAAATGGTTTTCTCCAAATCCTGCATTTTCTTTTTCTTCCTCTTTCTTTTTTCTTTTTCTTTTTCTCTTTTTCTTTTTCTTTTTCTTTTCTTTTTCTTCGGAGCCTCACTCTGTCACCTAAACTGGAGCGCAGTGGCGTGATCTTGGCTCACTGCAACCTCTGCCTCCCTGGGTCCCGCTATTCTCCTGCCTCAGCCTCCCGAGTAGCTGGGACTATTGGCACGCACTACCATGCCCGGCTCATTTTTATATTTTTAGTGGAGATGGGGTTTCACCATGCTGGCCAGGCTGGTCTCAAACTCCTGACCTTGTGATCCGCCTTCCTCGGCCTCCCAAAGTGCTGGGATTACAGGCATGAGCCACCACGCCTAGCCTGAATCCTGCATTTTCTGTTAACCTGTTTATGTTAGTAAAGTGTGGGATCTTGAGAGATAGTATTGTGGAAGTGTCACATAGCAGAGAAGCTTATTCCAGTTACAAGAGAATAGTTCGTTTTTCCAGTAAAGACTTATGATTGACATTTAAAACTTTTAGTGCTTATAAAACTAACTCCTTCCCTCTGCACCCTCCTTCCCCTAAAAAGAGAGAGAGAAGGAAAGCAAGAAAGAAATTAGTTGGCATATGCTTACTGTGACATTTGTCTTCTCTGTGGCAATTAAAACTTCAAAACATTCTTACAGGTCAGTTGTTCCTTGATTCTTTGGGTAATATGGCTAATGTGGCAAACTTGGTTTCATCATGCCTGCAGATTTTGATTATATTTCCTCCTCCTTTCATCAAACCCTGCTCTCAACATTACCTAGTTTGTAATTAAAATAGGCTTGTTGTTGGGTGATCCACACTAATCATTTGACATAGTTAAGCTGGGCCACTTTGATAAGCCATAGCACTGACCTTGACTTAACCAAATCAACTTGACATCTTGTAGCTTTAGGCCTTCTAAATATTAGTTTCTCTTCACAATCAGTCTAGCAGTGGAGCTTCCATTGACATTCTTCATTCATTCATTATTGTATCTGCATATGAGGAAGCCACCAAGTTAATATTTTTTAAAAAGGCATGGACTCTGTTTTCAAGGACTTACTACCTACTTAGGGGTTAAAGTCACTAATAAGTCCTTGAGTAATAAAAACGTGATATAGACTGGATGGGGCAAGAACATACAGGTAGCATGGCACAGTGGGTAGCCTCTGGAGCCATTAAGATTGGAATTTAGATCCTGGTCCCTCAACTCAGTGGCCCTGTATCTTACCCATCCTGGAGCCTCCAGTTTTCCTTCTGGGAATTGAACAGGAGAGGTTTGGGGAGGATTTTCCCCATTTTGAGTTTCCTTTCCACTTCTTTGCAGCATTTAGTAAAGGACCGTGAAGACTAGGAAAGTCAGCCCAGAGCTTCCCGAAGGAGTGAAGACTGGAGCTAGACCTTGATAGCGGGCTAGGTCACATGAGAAGGGAAAAAGGCGCGGAAACAAGTCTGTAGAAAGAGCATTGAGAACATATGCAGGGAAGAGATTCCATGAAAACAGTGCATTAAAAAATGTGTGTTAGAAGGGGTAGAGTCTGGAATCTGAAAGATAGGCAAGAAGATTCTTAAAATCGAGACGTGAGACGAGAATATGAGTGAACATAGGAGCTCAGGCAGTGGCAGACAAAGGGCAGATACAAGGAGCATTTCCAAGGAAAAATCATCAGGATTTGATGGGTGAGACTGTAGAATGAAAGAAATTTTAAGGATTTAAGCTGGGTGATTGCTGTGTCTGTCATGTATTCATTCATTCTTAGAATACTTAAATGGAAAACCTGCTGCTGCAGTGTTCTGTTCTAGGTATTGGGGATTAACCACTAAGTAAAACAGAAGCCCCTGCTCTTTTGAAACTTACTTTCTAGTGTTAATTATGTTAAAAAATTTAGTGTCAGCAATTTTAGGATCTTGAGGTGTCATCATCTAGCTCATGATTCTTTTATGATCTAAAAGTTAAATGGGAAATGTCGATGAAAGCGCATCGAGTGTCTTCATGAACTCAGTATACAGTATTTCTGTGTTTCAGAACTGTGAAGATAAGAATGAAACTGTTAAACTGAAAATACTGAATTTCACAGGTCAAAGCAAGTGGTAATACTCTAGATATGGTATTAATAGTTCACCTTATAATTAATAAATTTCAGGGAATATCATGAAGTGTGGAACACCTAGGGAATTGTTGAATTGTAAAAGGCTCCTTTTGTAGACTTTGGTTAGGTTAAAATTAGGTTCATTTAAAAACCAGGAGGAAGTAGTTAGGTTGAACAAGACTTTAATCCTTGATGGCTTTTGTTCATATGAGTTTTGTCAGCTTACTTCTGAAGTAGTGCTATGATGTTTGAGTGTTCAAACTGAGTTTTCTTCAATTCTTTAAGATAAAATAATTTATTAGTAGATAATTCCTTGACAGAAAATGTTGACATAAGAAATAAAGAAGTTTGAAATTTAGAATACAGTTTTCCATGTTATTTTGAAAGCTTGAGTTGGAAGAACATTATCTAATTAAAATTATGATGCATTTAAATATTCATTTGGTTTAGAAAACTTCCTGCCTTTCATTTAATAGACCTAGTTGTATTTCATAGCATTTTAATGATAACCACAACTAGTCAGCTGTAACAATAGAATATAAAGATTATACGTAATTTTTTTTTTGGGGGGGGTATGGAGTCTCACTCTGTCACCCAGGCTGGAGTGCAGTGGCATGATCTCAGCTCACTGCAAGCTCTGCCTCCCGGGTTCGCGCCATTCTCCTGCCTCAGCCTCCCGAGTAGCTGGGACTACAGGCGCCCGCCACCACGCCCAGCTAATTTTTTTGTATTTTTAGTAGAGACAGGGTTTCACCGTGTTAGCCAGGATGGTCTCGATCTCCTGACCTCATGATCTGCCCGCCTCGGCCTCCCAAAATGTTGGGATTACAGGTGTGAGCCCCGCGTCCGGCCAAAGATTATGTGTAATTCTTAAGGAAGTCAATAAAGGGATTTAGACCTAATAGGACTCATAAATTTTTTTGCGTTTAAAAATATTCTTAAGAAATGATTAGGATTCTGAACTGCTTTAAATATATTACCTCTCAGGATCTGAATTTCTTTTTCTTAAGGATAATTTTATGGTTTTTTTCAATTTTCTTCAGGTAAAAGTGCAGTTTTAAAGTGTCTCTTGGATATTCACAAAATTTTTCAGGAAAACGACCCAGCATACATACTGAATGATCTCTACATCTCAGACTACTGTGTGTGGATTCAGAAAGTCAAGTAAGTTTTCATAGAGTTACTTATGAATTTTTAGATGCTCACATTGCTGACATATCTATTTACCCAGGAGGAAGAAAACGAAATCACCTGAGGACTAAGGTTTATTTTTTATTTATTTATTTTTTTGAGATAGAGGTTTGCCCTTGTCACCCAGGCTGGAGTGCATTGGTGCGATCTCGGCTCACTGCAACGTCTGTCTCCCAAGTTAAAGTGATTCTTGTGCCTC
Organism: Theropithecus gelada; assembly: GCF_003255815.1. Lineage (NCBI taxonomy): Eukaryota > Metazoa > Chordata > Mammalia > Primates > Cercopithecidae > Theropithecus > Theropithecus gelada. The sequence goes on from NC_037669.1 coordinate 67,366,549, forward strand.
TGCCTCCTTAGTAGCTGGGATTACAGGCCATGCCACCACTCTCGGCTAATTTTTTTATTTTTAGTAGAGATGGGGTTTCACCGTGTTGGCCAGGCTGGTCTCGAACTCATGACCTCAGGTGATCCGCCCGCCTCGACCTCCCAAGTGCTGGGATTACAGGTGTGAGCCACCGTGCCTGGTCAGGAATAAGTTTTAATGAGAAGGGAACCCCTAGACCTACCAAACACTAAAAAGTAACTGGATTAACATGGGAAGCTTGATGAATGTTTTTAGGGAAGAAGGTACAGATGGTGAAAAGTTAATTTTATTAGAAAAAATTGGTATTGGTATATCTCGGAAAACAGGTATTAAAACAGTTGTGATATTTATTGCCTTGCTGTTGACTGTCCAGTATGAAATCTAAAGACTGAGTATCTGAACTTGTATCTATAGTTCACTTACAGTAGAGTGTGTGTGTAGATGTATGTGCCTTCATGTTTGTGTGTGCAAACATTTTAGTATGCAAATCACATCAAATGAATCCAGATGAGAGCTCTGCATTCATTGGCTTACCACCTGCAGAGTCTAATGGCATGATTCTTGATAACGCATGTATGGAAGGGTCCGAACACTCACAGATGGGCTCTAGCACTCGTTGTATAAACATTTTTAAAAGTGTTTACCATTGCCTCAAAGAAACATAATAGATTAACTATTAAATTTTGAAATGCAGTGAATATTTGTTTATTTATTTATTTATTTATTTATTTGAGACGGAGTCTCACTCTCACCCAGGCAGGAGTGCAGTGGTGCGATCTCGGCTCACTGCAAGCTCCGCCTCCCAGGTTCAAGCGATTCTCCTGCCTCAGCCTCCTGAGTAGCTGGGATTACAGTCGTGTGCCACCATGCCTGGATGCCTGGCTAATTTTTTGTATTTTTTAGTAGAGACAGGGTTTCACTGTGTTAGCCAGGATGACCTCAATCTCCTGACCTCATAATCCACCCACCTCGGCCTCCCAAAGTGCTGGGATTACAGGTGTGAGCCACCGCGCCCGGCCAGTGAATTTTCATTTTGTGAAGTTCTGTAGATCTGATTCTTAGTAAACAGGGCGAAATTCCATTTCAGTAGCAAGAGGCTATTAATTAAGAACCTATAAATGGGCCAGGCATGTTGGCTCATGCCTGTGATCCCAGCACTTTGGGAGGCCGAGGTGGGAGGATTGCTTGAGTTCAGGAGTTCAAGACCAGTCTGGGCAACATAGTGAGATCCTATCTGTATTAAAAAAACAAAACAAAAACCTATGAAGGGAACTCTTAATTGGAATGACTCCTAGGTGCTATAGAAAATGATAGCTACAATGTCAATTGTGACTTAGAAGAAAAATGATCTGGATATTTTTGCTACTGCCATGATTGATAAATAAATGCTTTAGTGTGGATTTTAATATCTGTTTTGAATGAGCCATTATATGGGATTTATTTTTTATTTCTCTTCATGGGAAAGCAATTATATTGCAGAATGAAATATGAAATAACTTGAGGCTATACCTGTTGTACAGAAAATGCTTAGGGATTGCTCAGGATAATGCCTAATAACATACAGCAGGTGGTGTCAGCATTCATGTTGGAAATCTAGATTTCGCCAGATGGAAAATTGAATCTTTAACCCCTGAGGTCATAATGGCATGTCACCACTTCATTTGATCCTCCTGCTAATTGAGCTTATCAAATACCCTGCTGCCGTTTCCTGTTGTTACTTTCATTTTCATAATAAAATTAAATGGGGATAGTCTATCTGTGTGGGTTTTGGTTTTTCTTCTTCTTTCTTTTTTTTTTAAGGAGTGATGATTTTGTAAACATGTAATGAATATTGAGGTTTGAGCAAGGATCCCATTTCTATGAGTGCCTGTTTCTCTCTTTGTGGTATTCTTTATTAACTAGAGAGAAGATTGTTTTTCATCAAAGTAGAAAGATACAGGCTCTCAAGTAGAGTAGGGATTATCGACTGACTTTGAAAAAACTTTTTCTCTTGGTTTTACGTTGTGGGACATGAAGCGAAATTCTTAGGTTGTTTGTAATTGTTGTGCTAATAATAATTTTTAAAAAAGGGATAAGGTATTGGGGAGTGAGGTAGGAGAGAGAAACCAGCAGGATCTCTTCAAATTACTTTGCAAAAGTGGTTTTTACAACTTTACCAATTTGAACACAACTTTCTTTTCCCTAAACAGGTGTGTTGCTTTCAGTTTGTATGTTAAATTTAACTGTAGCCTAGCTGTTTTTTTCTCTTTTGAAATAAAACATTTGTTTATCTAATTTTTATAAAAATTTCTAGTTTCATTCTTAATTTTACAAGCACAACATGATTGAGCTTTCTAGTGTTTCCTTTACTGTGAACTTCTTAGGTCTAAATAATTCTATTGCAGTGTAGATCCATGATTTTCATAAGTAATTTTTTCCTCACTTTTACCTTTTGGTTTATTTCTTCTCCATATAGTTTATCAGTGAAATCTAGCACCTTATTTTTATGTTTGAAAAGAGCTGTGTATTTTTCTTAGTTTAGTTTGATGTTCTTGATTATAATGATAAAAACTATGTAAGGTTTTGTTTAAAATACCGGGTAAGTGATAAATTCTCACTAGCACAAATACAGCATTCCATTTTTACAGTCAGATATATGCTTTGGCAAAAACCTATGGAAACATAGGTAGCAAAGTCATTCTTACTTTGAATTAATGAAGTTATAGCAACATCTATTGTTACTTCTGCTTTTGTACTACGTTTCCCTATGGTTTCTGTGTCTTGTAGTGTGTATTTGCAAAGCTGAGAAACTGAAGCTCCTGGCCTCTCATTCTGAGTTAGAGACTTTACGAATTGTTTTTCTGAAAAGAATGCTCCCTCCCACCCTTCACTATAAGCTTCACTGGAAGTTTCAAGTGTGGTGCTCACTACAGGAAATGTTCTCTGGTTGGCAGCCTTAGAAAGTGATTTGTTTGAGGTTATATGTCTTATAAGAGATAGGTCAGGTCTTCTGGTTCCAGATTTCATATTTTTCAAGATACGCCACGTATGCAACCAGTCGTCTCCACCCATAGCATGTGGAAGAAAAAAGATAAAAGCCCTTTCTTCAGAGAGATTTTCCTAAAGGAAAAGGAATGAATGAAACGTCTGTCTTTCTCGTGGATGTTTCTGTAGCACTTGGTTGAGAGATCACTGGACACCTCTCATGCCTGCCTTATATTGTAGGAATCTAGATGCGTAACTCTTTCCCCTCTAAAATACTAAGGTCTTTGTGAATGAGCACCTATCTGGGCCCATCACAGTTTGTGAGCACAATCAGTTTTACTCAAATGGAATGATACCTGTTAGACCGGATTAAAGGAACATTTTTCATTTTTTTTAAAATGTAGGACTTTAAAAATATAAATCAATTCCAACTTATTTTTATTGATATTTCAGCTACATCTACAAGTTCCCCAATTCTTTGCTGGTTGGCTGCCATCAGTAGCAGTGATAGTTCTGACCCTCTGAAAGTTTAACAGTTCCATGGGTATCTAACCCTTTGGCTTCCATGGGCCACACTGGAAGAACTGTCTTGGGCCACACATAAAATGCACTTAATACTAACGATAGCATGGACCAAAAAAAGGTCCATGCATAATTTTTGTGATATCCACCACTGCAGATAAGCAAAAAAGTCATTTCATTCAAAGAGTTGGCACCTTTTTATATAAGGTGGGATAGAAAATAATGAACTGTAATACATTCCAGCTCTACTTCTCATTGACCGTATGACCTTAGCAAGTCACTTTGTCACTTAATCTAATTCAACCAGTATTAGTATCTTGATATTTCCTCTATTTGTTTCCTAATGCATTTTTAAACCAGTGGAAACAATATTGTACATACCATTCTGTAGCCTGTTTTATACTCATGATAATACCCTATAAACCATTTCCCTTTATAACATCCATTACAGAGTTTTTTTTTAAGTAACTAATTTATTCCTCATTATAAAAAGAGTACATATATGCTCACTGAGAAAATTTCACATTAAAACTATGGTTTTAATACATAGCACATTTTGAAATGACAGGGGATCAAGAAGGGTATTCTTTTGTTTTTGCTACATGGAAAAATGTTGTTGTTTTTAAATGAAACTAAAATCTAAAATCCTGACTCTTATCAGTACAAATGTGAACTTGTAATTAAGATGTTAAATCACACTTTTTCTCTCTAGTGTAGTTTTTTAAAGTAGGTAGTTATGGGGAAAAAGCAAAAAGTGTTTTGAAATGCTAAACCCTCTTTGCATTAAACTGATTAATGGTTAATTAACTCTAATACTCAGTGCAATTCACTTTTTGGCTGAAATCTTATGGTCTTTTGGACACTAATGTGGGAAGTTTGTAGAGGGAAACAGCTATATCACAAAATAGTTATCTGTCATTGGATAAATCGTGAACCTCAGTTTCCTCAGTTGTAAGCAAACCTAAGTCATTTCAGCACTGAAGTTCTAAAATTTTGGAAAACTTAAGACCTTACGATTACTTTAGATTGCTTGAGTTGCTTTCTATGTGCGTGTGCTTTTGAAGGGGATAGGATTATGCTAAGAACAGGATAGATAACATACATCTCTTCCTTTTGGCTGTCTGTTGTTCCTGGTTGATCTGCCAAAATTAGGGAGTCAGAGACTCATATGCAGAGGTACAACATCAGAATTGTATCTAAAAGTGGACTCATGTATTTTTTTCAAACAGTAGTTATTGAGCTCTATTATGTGCCAGGTGGTGAGATAGGTGCTGGGAATATTATGGTGAACAAGAGAGACACGTCGTTGTAAAGCTGGTCTTCTAGTGGGAAATGTAGATGTAATATATTATACCCAGTAGCAGCTACAGTAGGCAAGTATGGGTGCTGTGGAAGCATCTAAGAGGACACAGGGCTGTAGGAAAAAGCTTCCAGAGGAAGAGTTGAGAGCTGAAAGGTTGTAAGAATTGGTAAGATGCAGGTGGGGAAGTGGGGATGAAGAGTATTTCAGACAGTAGACAAAAGAATATGGCCCATTTGAAGGGCTTGAAAACCCAGGATGCATAGGTCATAGTATAGAAGGGAGAGGAAAGAAGTGAGGCTAGAGGTTCATGTAGAGGCTTGGCCTTCTAAAGATGCTTGGCCTTTGTCCTGGGACAATATAGAGCATCTGAAGAGTTTTAAGTGATGAAGTGCCTGTATGAGTGTGGGGATGAGACTGACATTCTGGGAAGATCCATCAGGTGACATTGTAGGGAATAAATTGTGGTGGGACAGAGCTCAGAGCTCAAGACTTAAAGGCCGGTTAAGAAGCAGGGTATTCCAGGAAAAATAGCTTGAGCCAGGTGAGTGAGAATGGGGAAGGAGATTAGTTGGCAGATTTGAGAGGCAGATGAGACAGACTTAGTAATTGATTAGACGCTGCTGGGAGAGAGAGAAGGGGAGGAGCCAAGATGAGATGTGGGTTTTGACTTGGGCATCTAACTGGGCTGTTGAAGGTGCATTTGCCAAGATTAAATACTAATGAAGAGTGTGCAGTTTGTGAGAGAAGATGAGAAGTTCAGTTTTGGAAATGTTGATTTGAGGCCGCTAAGGAATATCAGTAAAGAGGGAGCCAGGAACATTTGGAGCACAGCTGGGACAGATGTATAAAGAAGAGTTTAGACAAGAAGGGAAATGAATTAAGTCACAAAACATAAAAAATGTTCTCTGGTTACATGGTACTGTGTTACCTATAAGTATAATAATAATCGGAGTGGATGCATTTCAAACTGGGAAAATAACGTCATGCAGAGGAGTAGACAAGGAGAACAGGTATGCAACATTGTGAACAAATTTTCTCGTTCTATCTACAGTGTATAGGTAGGACAAGAGTGGATGTGAGGCTTTTTGCATTTGGATCATAGTTTATCCTTGCTGTCGAATAAGGATAAGAGGGTCGTATCCTTTATTGTTGAATAAGAGGGTCTACTGTTAACATTCTGAGGGTCACGATGTTTTAGTAATAGGGCCAGATAAGAAATCCTATCTCTTTAGTTTGTGTGCCGGAGCCTGCCAGTATTCTTAACTAATTCTTTTTGTTTTTTAAGAGATGGAATATCGCTGTGTGACCTCTAGCTCCAGGTCTCAAGTGAGCCTCTTGCCTCTGCCTCTGGAGTAGCTGGGAATACGGGAGCATGGCTCTTGACTACTTCTTGTCAATTGGTCACATAAGAGAAACTCACTCAGATTTTTATAGTAAAATTGAGGAGCTTTATTGGGTGACTATAGGTTATCCCCTGGAACTGTACTTTCAAGAGTACATCTGGATACCAGGAGGTCAGGTGATGAGAAAGTGAGGCATTCGCCTTGCTCTTACATGTGGTCTCGCGTGGTGCTGCTTTCTGCAAGGCACTGCCACTCTTCTCTCTCACTGCACATGGAGGATGACCACTCCACAGCTCTGAGTTTACATGTCTTTACTTTCAGTGGGGATAGATTCCCTTGTTTGTAATTCCAGGGGAGGAAGAATGTGATTGGCTCAGCAAGGGTAAGTTTTGCTGGTCCAGTTGCCTTGGTCACACTGGGATCAGAAGTAGTGAGTGGCATTTCTAAGAAAGTGAAGGTGGAGGACATGCAGTCACCTCATGAAGACATTGCTGTAATTTCGCAATACCATTTTGAGCCATAGCTGGGGGAAAGCCATGACACCTACCACCCTCCAAGTCACTGATGTTTATAATGAATACACAGTGTGGAAGGTGATTTTGGGGATCTGTTAAATTCAGGCACGCAGAGTGAAAATCGGACACTCTTGGTGGTTTTACATTTGTATGGGAAGTTTCTTCTCTGACAAATGGTGAAATGCTAAGTGTTACATTAGCTGCTAATGATTAGCATGTAGAAATTTCAAGAAACAATTGTGTGTAATTTCAAGCAAGTTAAACCTCCTTGGATTAAAATCATTCTTGGTAAGGTGCTTATTCTGGCATGTCAAGTTGCTCTTTAGTTTTACTGTTTATTTTTAATTAAATCCACAAATTCATCCTGGATGGAAGTGGGTTTTTATCTCCATAAGAAAAGATTAGTACAAGGCAGTATCCATTCACTTGGATCCATTCAGCGTGGTTTCATATAGAAAGGATTTACTTAATGGTTCTGTACCTTATCACCAGTAGTTCAGCAGTGCCCACTGGGGACTGTCGCTCTTCATTAGACTTCTCTTACAAGAAATGTGCCAGTAAATCACAGGATTACAAATGTTCCTACAGATTTAAGACTAAAATAACCTTTTATAAAGATATGAATGCTTCCTGTAATTAAGTGTATTGAAAAAACTAACAAAAGCATCATATATTTGAATGTTAAAGGTTTGTGGGATATTTTTGTTCATTTTAAAAAAAATTTGGAATTTGTATCCTTTTTTTTTGTTGTTGTTGTTTTTCAGGTAAACTTTATTTTAGAATAGTTTTAGATTTACAGAAAAATTGCAGAGATAGTACAGAGTTCCCATGTACCCCCACCTAGTTTTCCCTGTTAACCTCTTATATTGGAATTATATATTTGTCACAATTAATGAACCAATATTGATACGTTATTATTAACTAAAGTTTATTTAGATTTTCTTAGTTTTTACCTAATGTCCTTTTTCTATTCCATGAGACCACATTTTGTTTTGCTTTTACTAAAGAACTGAAAATTGAGTAGTGCTCCATTTCTTGGACATTTTGGTTATTCAGGAGCTTAAATGCTATGAAAGGTAGTGAAATATTATTGAGATACTCAGGTACCTGAGGAGCTTAATACATAGAAACATTCTAATCATCATGAATCCAGACTTGGAAAAAATAAATATTTGAGAATTTTTAGAAATAGAAACATAATTCATTTATCATTTTTACTTACACGTATACCATGGACATCATGATTATGATACATTGATAAAAATAGAGAAAGTTTAGGGCTGGCCGTGGTGGCTCATACCTATAATTGCAACACTTATAGGTGTGTTGGCTGAGGTGGGAGGATCAGTTGAGGACAGGAGTTGGAGACCAGCCTGGGCAACATGAAACCCTGTCTCAACAAAACTTAACTGGGCGTGATGGCATGTGCTTGAACCCAGGAGTTCAAGGCTGCAATGAGCCAAGATCATGCCACAGCACTCCCGCCTGAGTGACAGAGGGAGACCCCATGTCAAAAAAAAAAATACATAAATAAAAGGTTTATAAAAATAAATTGGGCAAGGCCTTTATATTTTCATCTTAATTTTCTTAAAGTGGAGGAGGTTAGAGGAGAAAATGTGGAGATATGTATGAACCATTTTCAGAGGTGAATAAGCATGGAAAATAGCCTACCTTTATTTAGGGAGTAGTATGTTTATCAGGCCCATTTTATAACTATAACTGAGTGGTTGTGTTAGATGTCTCTGTTCTTTCTTGTTTTAGTCCCTGATACTTGTCTCTAGATTGCTCAAGTCCTTGGTTTTGGCTCAGTGGAGCCATGGCTTTTTACAGAGTAAGCAAATTGCTATTTTCCTTCATCTCTTGGTTCTTGTGTATTTTTGTACCTCAAAACTCTTAGGAGGATTCTCTTTGGAAGGAGCCCCACAGGATCAAGTGAGTTAGGTGATTGATTTAGTCAGGTTTTTAAAACCAGTATTCTCTACTTCACGTAGAATTTTCACTATGCTTGAATTGTCTTAATATCTTATTCAGAGAAAAGGCTTACATTGATTAATGTGGCATATGTGTGGTTATCATACTTAGAAAGTGTTCTCTTTAAGTAGAGCTTTGTCAAGAGCATTCTTTCAGTGGAGTCACAAGAAAGCTTTTTAGAAAAACTGACAACTTCAAGTACAATTTCCTTTTTCTTCTGTCTATTATGATTGAAACCCAATCTTTGTTATAACATAATTATCTCAGCTGAAGCCAACAGGGAATTGCTGCCTTAATGTAAGGGGTGTGAAGTCCCCTAAATAAATAGAGGATTAATTACATTCCCAGCATGTTGCGAAGGTGATGAGATTGATTGTGATCATTTGACTTGTCCCATTTCCTGCTCTGACTACTTTCTTGAATAAATAGAAGCTGGGAACATAATAAACAGAGCTGCGGAACTCTGTATTGGTGGGCATGGAGTGTTGGAAAAGGACCTTCTTGAGGTATATTTCTGGATTTGAAGTGATTTATATGACATTTTACAGTTTTTTTCATTGATTATTCTTGTGCTGTTTCAATTTAAACAGCTTTCAAGGAAATTGTTTTTGCTTCAGAAAACATAGGTATTAGCAGAGTGTTGAGAGAAATTGACAAATTCTATTTTAACGGTTGGATATCAGCAAATTTCTGATCCAATTTTAGATATTTTCATTTAGTGTGGCATTATGGAAAGTTTAAACTAAAGGAAATATTAGCTGTTATATGTTTCTATTGTCCTTTTCACATAAGAGCTTCTTACTTCTGTTAAATTTAAAGTGATAAATTAGGACTTTCATGAAGTGGATCATGTTTTCTGTTTTGTGTTTGTCTTACTCTCTTTTCCTGGAGAGTTTTATAATATCCTGAAACTGTGATTTAGAGTATATATTTATTCTCCAAATTTTCTATTGCTGTGGCTTCCTGTGGAGGTCCACTTTTTCCAGGAAGTACGTAAAACAATCTTTTTGGGGTATAGGAAAACTGTAATAGACCTTCTATCTATCCTTATTTTTTGAGAATGAAATAAGCTTCATTAATATTTCATACATGGATTGATGGCAAAAACCATTTTTAGTGGCTACTTACCATACATTTTTTTTTTAGTGATGTGATATTTGACTAGAAGCTTAAAAGGCACACTGCTTCATGGAACAACCATTCTTATTTTCAAAGAGAGTCTTATACCTTTTTTCTCAAAGCCTAAGTTATGTCAGGGCAGGGATTGCCTCTGCTAGGAAATTAGTGTTGGGGTTCGGGGACTCTCGTCAGTCTCTGCCAATTAAAGACTCCTAATGATATGGTCTCTTCTTTCTGCTCTGTAATTTTATATAAATAATAAAATGGTGCACCAAAACTATGAGAAAAACTGCATTTGTAGTGTCAAATTGACTACCTGACTTAAATGCTAAGTTCGTATTTGAGAAAACTCAAACCAGCACTGATGAATTATCTAATTATTACGTTTATTTCATTTCATGTAGGGTATAAGGGCTTTCTTTTTTCTGAAATGCAAGCCCTTCTTGAAAATCTCACCTGAGGCTGTGCATGGTGTCTTACACCTGTAATCCCAGCACTTTGGGACACCAAGGTGAGCGGATCACCTGGGGTCGGGAGTTCAAGACCAGCCTGGCCAACATGACGAAACCCCATCTCTACTTATGAATACAAAAATGAGCTGAGCATGGTGGCACATGCCTGTAATCCCAGCTACTTGGGAGGCTGAGGCACGAGAATCGCTTGAACCCAGGAGTGGAGGTTGCAGTGAGCCGAGATTGCATCACTGCACTCTAGCCTGGGTGACAGAGTGAGACTGTCAAAAAAAAAAAGAGAAAAGAAAATTGCCTTGAGTGCAGACCACCATACTTTTTACTTTATTTACTTCTATATTCTGCCTCCACTAAAAATACGGGTGTGGTGGCGGGCACCTGTAATTCCAGTTACTCAGAAGGCTGAGGCAGGAGAATTGCTTGATTCTCTGAGTTGTACAGCACATCAAGTGATGGAATACACCTCTAATATCATGGCATGTTTGTCTTTTGGTTAGTTTGCCTGATTTTAGTCTCGTGATGGATGAAATACCACTTTACATCCCAGATTTGTAATTATGTGGTATACTTTAAATGACAGAGTGAAAGGCAAAAAGTAATGTCTCTTCTGATGATCATCTCTTCTCCTGACTCCTGCCACTTTGGGTGTGCACGTACGCTATAAACCCAGAGCACATACACACCCAGAGTTTTTCTTTGTGGCTGTCACTTTTGACACCTTATTAGAACCCAAAGACACTTTTTTTTAGCAAAGAATAAAACACCTTCTCACATATGGTATTAAGTACCTTTATGCCATTCCAAATAAGCTTGCCAACCAATTTAGATTTGTTTTCTATCCTTAGAATATCCTAATGCTTCAGAAAAATAAGGATTTAGTTCTTACTGGAAGAAATTGACTTCACTTTCAACTTGATATTTAAGATTACAGTTGTCAGCATTTGTCCCATCTGCTTGTTTTAAGGGACATAACAGTTAAAAGGACTTCACTTAATGCTGTATAAGTTAGTGATCTGAATAAAACTGTTGGCAAAGGATCTCCACTTTATATTAAATGCTGGATTAATCACACAGGTCAAGCTTTCAAAATTCTAGTTGTGAAGCTTATGTTCTGAATGTAGCAGCACTATATATCCTTACTTTCAGAAGCTGTATTGTGATCCATGGTTTCAGATGCATATTTCAAATCCGAAAATTTTACTTGGTAAGTAAGGTTTATCATACCTTTTTTAAAAAATTAAATATTTTTTAAATAGTAGAGGCAGGGTCTTGCTGTGTTGCTCAGGCTGGTCTCAAACTCCTGGCCTCGAGCAGTCCTCCTGCCTTGGCCTCCCAAAAGTTCTAGGATCATAGGCATGAGCCACCTCGCCTGGCCTGGTACGTTTTTATCAGAAAGATTCAGCCTTGCTCCAGGTTTGTGTGAAAACAGTTTTGCTTTTGTTTTTAAACCAGAGCCACATAGATCTTTCCATCTTCTGTATAGGTCAGTGTTACTTGTTTCTGTTAATCATACTATTTCAAAGTCCCCTGGCATTTTAAGATGGGCTGTCCTCTTGAGGCTTGGGCATGAGAGTTAAGCCAGATACTGACTTCATTTTCTATCTTTTGGGGTCTTGTTATCCTATGTGATGGTAATGGTGGTTGTTTAATTGTGACTGCTTTAGACTTGAGTATCTGTTCATCAGTCCATTCATTCAACAAATAGTTTATGAGTTCCTACTGTGTGCAGGCTTCTCTGCCAGGGGCCTGCCAATGGTAATCAAAAACTTGACTTGGCTTCTGCCCTTCTAGAATGTGTAGTCTGATGGGGAGAGAAGTATTAAATACTTGCATACACAAAAAGTAAAATTAAAACCTTGGAAAGTGGTGCAAAGGAAAAGTTTCATACTGCCATGAGAGATGGCTGACCTCGCCTCGTGAGGGAATTAGGAGGAGAAGGAGGATCCCCTGGGGAAATGTTTGGTTTGAGTACTGAAGTACAAGTAGGAGTTAACCTAAGAAAGGTGGTGGACTTCAGGAATATATAGTAGATCCATCATGTGCAAAGGGTCTGTGGCAGGAGGGAATTTTATATGTTTTCAAGAAATTGCAAGAAGATCAAGGTGGCTGGAACACAGAGAAAGGGTGTATATGTGGGGGCAGGGGATCAATAAAAGGCTGATAATTTAGCCAGAACCCAGACAGTATAGTGCCTTTTAAGTAATGTTAAGAATTTTTATCCTTTTTCTAAGAGTAGTGAGAAGCCAGTGGAGGATTTTCAGCATATGATGGGAGATCACTGGTGTTGTAGTGTAAAGAGCTTTTTAGGCCAGTTTCAAGACTATTAATAGTGTCCTTATGAGGCGTGAGTGTAGCCTGACTAGGGAGTTAAGATTTTAAGAACTCAAATGGATTTAGGGAATGAGGAAGAAGGCAACATGGAGGATGATGCCTGGGTTTGTAGCCTGCACAGCTGAATGAATGATAAAACCTAATTTTGGAAAAGGAATCTCAGCGTTTTGGCTTTTGTTAGAGGAATTCTTCTTTATACAGAACTTAAAATCTTTTGTGGTGATCTGTACTTTAATCATAATTCTGGATAGTGGCCAGTTTTCTTTATTTGCCTCTGGTATTGTTGCCTTTATTATTTAATGAACTACTGGGCTCAGTTATCTATGGAGGTTTGCCTTTTGTATGTCTTTTTTGAATGTTTGTAGGGTTATTTTCTTAAAATGTTTTCTTATGAAATATGCAATAATATTTGAAGCGTATACAAATTACACAAATTAAGCGTATACAATTACACAAATTAAAGAATAGTAACGAACTGAATATTCATGTAACTACCACTGATTTTTTTTTTTTTAAAGAGACAGGGTCTCTGTCTATCACCCAGGCTGGAGGACAGTGATGTGATCATAGGTCACTGCAGCCTCAAACTCCTGAGCTCAAGTGATCCTCCCATCTCAGCCTCCTGAGTAGTTAAGACTACAGGCATGCCCACCTAATTTTTTTATTTTTTGTAGAGATAGGGTTTTGCTCTGTTACTGCAGGCTGGTTGAACTCCTGGGCTCAAGTGATCCTCCCACTTCAACTTCTCCAAGTGCTGAAAGTGGAAGGATTATAGACGTGAGCCACCATGCCTGGCCTCCAATCTTAAGAAATAGAATATCACCAATTTCCTAGAGATTCCCTGTGGGACCAATCCCAATTGTATTTCCCACCTTAACTTCTGGTAACCACAACTCTAAATTTTGTGTCAGTCATTACTTTTCCATATAGTTTTACCATTCGTGCATATATCTCAAGTTTAGTTTTTAGCTGTGCTTGCTTTTGGACTTTATGTAATGGAATCATACTATATGGTTCTTCTATTACTTGTTCCTTTTGATTTTAAAAAGATTTATCCATGATGATGCATAGAGTTGTAGATTGTTCTTTTCTATCCTGCAGTGTACTATCCCGTTGTCTGAATATAGTGCTGTTTGTTTATCTGTTGTTCTGTGGAACCACTAATAAATGGTTTCCAGTTTGGGCTATTAAGAAAATGCTGCTGCAGATATCACTGTACATGTTTCATGGTGTACTTGTGCAACTTTTTGGTTAAGCCCTATACCTAGGAATGGAATTTCTGGGATTAGGGTACAGTGATATGTTAGCCTTTAATGGGCAGTGTCAAACTGTTTTCCAAAGTGGTTGTACCAATTTATTTCAACTTATACTTTAACCAGCAATGTATAAGAATATTCCTGATTCCACCTTCATGCCAACACTTATATGGTTCAAATTTTAAGATTTGACAATCTGAAGGGGTATGAAATAGTTTCTGTTATAATTTTAATTTGCATTTTCCTAATTACTAGTGAAGCTGAGCATCTTTTCATGTGTTTATGAGCCATTGGTGTTTCCTCTACTATGAAATGTCTGTCTGTTGTATCCCCTGTTTTTCAGTAGGACTTCCTTTCTTTTTGATTTATAGGATTCTTCTAGTATTCTGGATACTAGTCCTTTATTGGTTAAATATGTTGCAAATATTTTCTTACAGTTTATAGTTTATGTTTTAGTCTCCTTGTAGTATTTTCATAAACAGAAGTTTTTAATCTCAATGCTGTAGAATTTCTCAGTATGTTCCTTTATGGATGTGCTTTTGGTTCTCATTTAAGAAAGTTTTTATGATTTGAATGTTATAAAGATACTCTCCTGTAGTGTCTTCTAAAATTTTTATTCTTTTGCATTTTGCATTTAAGTCCTTAGTCCACCTGGAATAGATTTTTTATATGTTATGCAATAGGGGATCTAGTTTCATTTTTCCCATATGGATAACTGTATCCTGGCTTCATTTATTAAATAGTCTATCCTTTCCTCATACATCCTGCAGTGCTCACTCTCATAAATAAAGTTAACATGTATGTGTGGATCTGTTTCTAGGCTGTCTGTTCAGCCCCACTGATTTACTTGTCTATCATGTGCTAGTACCATACTTTCTTAATTACTGTAGCTTTATATCTTAGAATCAGCTTGTCAAGTTCCATGAAAAACATTTTGATTGGAATTGCTTTGAATCTGTTAATCAGTTTGGAGAGACTAAAACATTTTGTGACTCTTTCCAGTAATATGGTATGACTCTATTTAAGTTTTCTTTAATGTCTTTCAATAAAATTTTATAATTTTTTTCCATTAAAGGCTTACACATTTTTTGTTGGATTTATTGCTTGATAAAAATGATACCTTTTTTAAAAAAATTATTTATAAACTGCCTGTTTAAAGTACAGTCATGCATTGCTTAATGATAGGGATACATTCTGAGAAATGCATCATTAGGCAGTTTTATTATCTGAACATCATAGATTGCACTTACACAAACCTAGATGGCATAGTCTACTATACACGTAGGCTCTGTGGTGTAGCCTATTGCTCCTAGGCTACAAACCTGTACAGCATGTGACTGTCCTGATTACTGTAGACAGTTGTAACACAGTGGTATTTGTATATCTCAACATATCTAAATATGGAAAAGGTACAGTAAAATTAGAATATTATACTCTTATGGGACCACCATATGCAGTTCATCTTTGACCACAATGTTATTATGTGGCACATTAACATATATAAAAATGTAATTCACTTTTAAAAATTGATTTCATACCCAGCTACCTTGCCAGACTCTACTATTAACTCTTATTTATCATTTCTGTCCAGTTTTCTATATAGGCAGTAGTAATGCAAGTAATGACAGTTTGGTTTCTTCCTTTCCAGTCTTTATATTCTTCGTTTCTTTTTCTTTTTCATTTTATTGCACTGGTCTAGGCCCTCCAGTACAATCCCGAATAGATATGGTGGTAATATATTTATCTTGTTCTTTATCTTTAAGAAAATGCTTTCAACATTTTACCATTAAATATGATACTTGCTTTTGTAGATAGCCTTTATCAAGTTAAGAAAGATTCATGTTATTCTTAGTTTGCAAAGAGTTTTTTATTCTAAATAGTTTTGAATTTTATTGCATTTTTTCCCTCATCCTTGGGATGATCTTAAAAATTTTCTCCTTTAATTTGTTAATGTAATGAATGGCATGTGTAAAATTTCGAACAAGTTCAGCCTTGCATTTCTGGGATAAACCTGTCTTGATTATGATGTATTATTTAAACATGATGCCGGATTTGGCTTGCAAACTCTTTGGGTGCCTACAGTCAGGAGGAGGGTATGTATGGGAGGAGGGAAGATTGGCCTATAATTTCCCATTGTTGTACTGTCCTTTCCTGATAAAATGACTTAGTCAGAAGGGCATTGCCTTTTCTGTTCTCTGAAGCAGTGCATGTATTATTGAAATGATACATTCCTTGAATCTTCAGTAGCATTCACCAAAAAAAAACAAAACAAAACAAAAACGCCATTGTGTCTTTCTTTATGGGAAAATTCTTAACCATTTATTCAGATTTTCTAATTGTTATAGGACTTTTCTGGTTCTTTATTTCTCTGAATCAGTTTTCATAGGTTTTATTTTTCCAAAATTTTGTCCATTTCTTCTGAATTTTCAAAGTTTCTGGCATAGAGTTGTTTTTATTTGCTCTCATCTGTTTTCTCCACAGATCTGTAATTGTTGTCTTTTACATTCCTAATATTCGTGCTGTCTCTCTTTTTTTAAAAAATTATTTTTGTAAGGGGTATATTTGATTAGCTAATTTTTTTTTTCCCTTGAGACGGAGTCTCATTCTGGCGCCCAGGCTGGAGTGCAGTGGCATGATCTCTGCTCACTGCAACCTCTGCCTCCCGGGTTCAAGTGATTCTCCTGTCTCAGCCTCCCGAGTAGCTGGGATTACAGGCACCCACCACCACGCCCAGCTAATTTTTCTATTTTAAGTAGAGATGGGGTTTCACCATGTTGGTCAGGCTGGTCTCGAACTCCTTACTTCAGGTGATCCACCCACCTTGGTCTCCCGAAGTGCTGGGATTACAGGTGTGAGCCACCATGCCCGACCCATTTCACAGTCTTGATCCTCTTTCTGTTTGTCTTCTATTTATTACTTTTGCTTTTACCTGTATCGTTTTATTTCATCTACATCTTGGAAGTTTGTTAGATTCTGCACATAGATGTTAGTAACTTACTAACATTGACCCTTTCTTCATTTAAAACTAAATTTTCTTTCAAGTATCTGCTTTATTTTCCTCTCACAGGTTTGGAAATGTACTGAATTTTCATTACTGTTTCATTCCACGTATTTTCTCGTTTTACTCATGAAATTTTGGAAATGTTTCTCCTTTCCAAGCATATAGATTTTTATAGGAAAGTTTTTGTTATTGATTTCTAACTTAATTGCATTTCTGCTAGAGAATTATATCATTGTTTTGAAATTGGTTGAGATTAATTTTATGTCTAGAATGGTCTCAGTTTTCATTCACTTTTGGTTTTAGTCTTAAAAGTAATGTTGATTTTCGAATTGTTAGCTGCTGTGCTTCATGTCTGTCCATTGGATGAAAACTTGTTGGGCTGTTTATTTTTTGTGTCTTTACTGATATATTTTGTCTTTTTCATCTGTCTGTTTTGAATTGAAAGAGATGTGTGAAAATCTCTTATGTTGTCAGTCTTGTCAGTTTCTTCCTGTAGACCAATCAGTTTTTACTTTATATTTTGAGGCATGTTATTTGGTGTTATTAGTTAGTTTATAATTGTTTTATCTTCTTGGTTGGTTAAAATGTATCACTAATAATGCTTTTTGCCTTACCATCTATTCTGTCTGATAGTAACATGGCTATCCCAGCTTTCTTTTGATTAGTATTGGCCTGGAATATCTTCTTGTCCTTGGAGAATTTAATTTTTGTGAACATCTCTTCAATAAACCTTTGATGACTGGCTTCTAGTAAATTCAAACCTAACTACAAAAATCTTACATTTTGTATGTGTGAAAAATATGCTCTGAACATATGATGCAAAGCTGTGATGAATCAGTAATTTGGGAACCAGTTGTGACTTTAGATGTTTTTGGGTTTTTGGTCTTGTCGTTATGCAGGTGGACATGTTTGGGTTCTCTAAGTCATGTGTTTCTGTCTTTGATTCCCTACTCCACATTGACTCCATCAGCAAATCCTTTTAATTCTTCCTATTCAATCCCTTTCATATAAATCCCTCTTTTTGGTCTCACCACCTTTTTTTGAATTCAGGCCTCTATTTCCTCATCTCTTGCTACAGTGTCCTCCCTGTTGTCCTTGCCACCACAGTCTCACTCCACGTCTTGTTTCTTTCCTGTAGTAATGCCAGTCTGACAGTTCTGAAATGCCATTTTGGATATGGCTGTCTTCTTCGAAGTTTTTTTTTTTTTTTTTTTTAAGCTCTCTTTCTGAGGTCTTCCTGAATGCTCTGATCACTCCGATTTTGGTGATGGGGATTTCACTCATCTACCACTGCTACTGTGAGATAGGCTGGAGGATGTACTGTGTCGCCTTTTCCTTTCCTTCCTTGTTGGAGTATACTCATCTTTTTCCTTCTTGTCTTTGGAGCTAGATTCCAGTTTTTCCTTGTCTTTCTTGTCTCTTTCTCATTCTCCTTCTAACTCTTTCTCGTGTTTAAGATGTTTATCTCTGTAGTGTTCTACTTGCTCCTAAAAACTCTGGCCTGGTTTTTTAGGTCTTTTTCCAAAATTCC
This sequence comes from Theropithecus gelada, assembly GCF_003255815.1. Taxonomy (NCBI): domain Eukaryota; kingdom Metazoa; phylum Chordata; class Mammalia; order Primates; family Cercopithecidae; genus Theropithecus; species Theropithecus gelada. The sequence goes on from NC_037669.1 coordinate 67,384,893, forward strand.
AATTCATCCTGAAACTTCATGACTTTGAGCTCAATTTCACAAAGTTTGGCTTGTTTTTCCTAGCTCATTTCCGAGTACTTAGAGAACTTGGACTCAGTCATTTCTTCTTTGATTGGATTAGAGTACAGATGATGTTCTTCAGATTCGGAACTCTGAGTATCCTCTTCATCGTCACTTTCTTCTTGATTTTGATTTTGTTTTTCTTCCGATTCTTCATGCTGGTCAAATAACTCCCATTTTGAAGTTGTAACAACCTGTGCTTCCAATTCAGATTCGTCCACAGCTTCCCATTTTGATGAGTCAACTTTAAATATGGGTTCCTTCTTCTTTGAGTCTTCAGTTGCATCCAAAGGCACTCCATCAAGATCATCATCAGGACTTTTTATAGGGATTCCATCAAGATCATCAATGGGAGTAGCATCAATAGGAATTCTATCTACATCTTCCAGAGGTGCACCATCAAGCTCTTCCTTGATAGAAGCACCATCAAGGTTATCTGGTACATCTTCTGTTTCCTTTTCTACAATAATATATACAAGCCCTAAGAAAATATTTTTTAGTTTAATTAAAAATGGTTCTGGATAATTTGCCCAATCTTCACATGCTCTGAAGCTTACATTGTGTCTGACTTATCATATAACTCTCTGAGGGTCCAGATGCATCCATATGTGCATTTGAAGATCCAAATGAATGAACATCTGACGATCTCGTCTTTGAACTGGTCTCCTCAGAAGTTCTTGATGGTTTGCCTACAGGACAAAAGCCTAAATGCCTGAGCTGAGCTGAATTCCAGACCCTCTGCATCTTTCTCCTCATTTTCTAAGCTTAATCCCTCATTCTTGCTGATCAGGCACCCCCCCCCCCGCCCCCGCCGCCGCACCCTACCCCGACAAGTAGATGTACTCACTATTTCCCAAATTTGCCATAAACTGCAGCTTTTTTTTTTCTGCTTTGGTACATTCCATTTTCTCTACCATATTTATTACATTTTGCTTTAAGCTTTCTCTAACGACCCCAACTAAGTCATCTCTGCATTGTAAGACTTGAAGTTAACACTGACATCACTCCTCTTGGTGATGACTATCTGTAATGCAGCCAGTCATGGAACTGAAAAGTCTTGCAAAATCTTCTCTTTTGTAAGCCTTTATTTTGTGGATTAATTCCCCCCTGCGCTGTCACTGCTGTGTGATTGCTTAGTCGATACCCACAAATTCACTTATAAATGAGGACCCTCCTACTCCGAAGCAGGCTAGAGGGCTTAAAAGTTGTCCTTTAAATCTGATTGAAATCTGCTTTCTTCACATTAATTTCAATTCTGGATCCATATAGAGTAAGTTCTCTTTTCAAACGTCTGCCTTCAGCTATCTGGAGGATTGATTACTATTGCATCCTTTCTCAGTCGTCCAGATCAACCTCTTCTGCCTTATTCTTATAGGTCCAAATTTCCAACTCTTTGTCCATCTTGGTCTCTTTTTGGGCACACTACTTTGTCACTGTCCCTCAACCCCTCCCTTTATTTATTGTTTTGGTCCAGACCCTTTTAAAGTATCCTCCAGTTTAAATATAATACTTCAGGTTTGACCAGAGAGAAGCTATTGCTTTTGGTTTTTGTGAATATTACTTTGTCAGTCATCTACTTATCATAGGAAACCTTAACTCACTATATTCTTAGTTTATGACTAGCTGAAACTCTTCATATTCGTCTTTAAGTATAATTCTTCTTCTGTGCTAGCTAGTTCACAATCTTTACATTTGTCCCAGTTTCACCTTGCTAGATTCGGCATATCCCATCCACCTGTTACAAACTTTTTGGAACTGGAATCTGTCACCTAGGTTATTTCTTGATCTTTTACACCTTTGTAACACTGTTTGTAAACTTGACTCCTGAAATCTAATGAGCAATCATTTTTTGGAGCAAGCACAAGGTTAGGCACTATGGAACTAAAGAAGAATTAGATACAGCTTCTGGCCTTAAGGAATTAGAATGAACATTCTGTGATTTCACCTAAGACAGTGAATAGAATGTTGAATGAGGAAGGCTGAGGTCGAACTTTGTACTCTTCCACTAGATACCTTCCTTCAGGTTGAAATCAGTCTCACCTCTACGGTCAAATGTCAGTGTAGACAACTATATAATCATACACCCATACTTTGTATTTTGCCCCTAAAGAGACCATAGGAGATTGTCATATGTTTTGTTAAAATCCAGACACAATCTTTGCACAGGATTCCCAGGTGCGGGCTAGTCCAAGGGATGGCATCAGTTTGTGAATCCATAGTAACTTCTGGGGATCACCTACTTCATCCCTTATCTGCCTATATCACATAGTTTGAGTTCATGGTCTATGGTTTCATCACTTTCCTTCTTTTCAAAAGTTAAGGAAGACACATTTGCCTCTTTCCTGTCTTCTGTGTGGATATTCGAGGCTAGGTATATTGTTCTGATTCCCTCTTCAGTTATTCTGTTATCAGTAGAACACCTTTGTCGTTAATATTCATCTATATCACAGTTTCCCCTTCTATAATAATAGATATGATCTTGTACTTTCTGGGCATTTTTCTTCTTTCCTTGTCATGATTAGTTTATTGAACAGACTGACAGCCCTTGGTGAAACTGGCAAAAGCAAGTTCCTTCCTGGAACTTCTGAGATGTAGTCTGGCTCAAACCAGGCCCTGATCATTCTGTCATCTTAAGCCATGGTCCACAAAGCCAAATCCTGTTTCTGATTTGGGAAGGCTGAGGTCAGAAAGCTGTCCCCTGCCATTAGAAATGTAGCGAGGCCATAGAGTATTATGGTTAAGAGTATGGGCTCTGGAGCCAGCTGGCAGCTTCAGATCTCAGCTCTGTCTGTATGGCCTTGAACAAGCCATTTAAACTCTCTGTGCTTCTGCTATCCATAAAATGGGGGAGAATTAGGAAAATTAGATGAGCTAACACATGCAATTTGTTTAGAACATGTTAACACAGAGTAAGTGGTCAATAATATTTGCTAAGAACAAAGCTCCATTGATGCAATGCTTGTTTAACAATAGCATTGGCTGAATCAGGCAATCAGTCCATAACAATAATAGCTAGCATTTATCAAGGGCTTACTGCATACCAGGCATTGTGCTAAGTGCTTTATAGAGATTATCTCATTTGATGATCTCACAAGCCCCGAATGAATTTGGGTTATGTCCTCATTTTCTTATCACCCCAGGTTATGAATAGGGAAACTGAGGCTCAGAGAGATTAAGTTAACTTAATCTCAGGCTGCGTGACTTCAGAGCCTGAGCTCTTAACCTCCTTGCTGTGGTCAGTCAGTCATTTGCTGACTTCCAGAACACGTGACCTCCTGATAAACACAGGACATTTTCTTGGTGAAGCAGCCAATGTGGAGCATTTAGTCTGGTTGTGGAGACAAGACAAGATACGCAGAGGGCAGAATTCGAGGACTGCTGAGCAAGCCCTGGCCCCGTTGCAAGAGACATAGTGATTCAAAGAAGGGGATCCCAGGGTGGTCTGCAAGCTTAGTGGAGTAAAAGTCTTGAACAGGGAACTAAAGATGGGTGGGATCTGACCAGGCACGGAAAGAAAGCGGGGAGATGTGCTAGGCGGGGACACAACTTGAGGCACATCCCAAAGTAAAAACAATTGTTCTGGGTCTGGAAGCAGTGATAAACCAGTCACATTGGTGAAGCAGCTACGTATTGAGATATATAGAATATATTAAGGAATTGGGGAGATGGAACTAAGTCTGTGGATGTAAAAGTTGCAAGCTAGCGGCCCTTGGGTCACTTCTGGCTCTCAGTGAGTTTTTAAAGACTTCAAATTGGTTGTCAACACTTAAAAATTGGAAGATTTTGTGTAAAAGTCTGAATTTACAGCTGCTCTTGAAATAACGGAAGTTCTGGCAGTTGCTGGGCCCACATCCCCACATGGTAACAATTGGCTAGAGCTGGGGCCAGCTGTCTCCATTATGTGGGACAAGTGCCCTCCATTCTGCCACAGACCCCCACCTGCCTGCTAGACTCCATCTGTTTGGCTTCTGGGGGCAGCAGTTTGTGGCCTTGGCCTAATGTGTAAGCTCTGTTACTGGATCAAAGGACCTGCACTTTTTTCCTGCCAAACTGCAGGTCCCATGCAAGCAGGAGCCATGTTTTTCTTGTGCAATGCTGTATAGCTGGGGCCTAGAAAAATGCCCAGCAAATGCTGGGCACTCAATAAATGTGGCACCTGGATGGCAGCAGTGACTGTATTATAGTGGAATCAATTTTGGAAGCTGCAGCGGGGTGCTAGAATGCTTAGGGGAAAACAGACTGGGGCACGCACCATTTGACCTGGTGGCTCATTTTGAACCCTGTTCTAAAGGCACACTGTGGATGACCATTAAGCAGCAAATAGGCTGCTTATAAAGCAGAGAACAATCTGTGTTTGTGTCGAAGAAAAAACTGCTGGCCATGCAGTGCTCTGTTTCCAGCTCCCCTCACTGACGTGGATGGCAGCCCTGTTGTTGTTTTCTTTGGACACGTACTAAACAATAGGAATAGAAAATGCATAAGTAAGGCTTATGGCACATACTTATTTGCCTCACTCAGCAGGACAACAACATGACAAAGATCACAGCCACAGCTCTGGGCTCTGTGTGTTTTAGCAAAAACCTGTAAAACCGAGTTGCTTTCGACTAGGGATATGATCTTCCTAGTTGCTGATGGCAGCTCTTCTCCACGGTTTAGCCTGTGTTCTTGTTTTGTTTATTTATTTATTTCCCTTTCTTCTGCACTTGGTATTCCTCCAGGCTCCATCTGAATGTGCCTTGCCATCGGGAGCACTAGGAAAGAAGAAAGTCAAACTGGCTCTCCCTCAGGCTCAGGCTTTGGAAAATCAAAGCCGAGCAGAGGCAGCTCTTCTCAGCCTGCAGCAGGGTCAGCAATTTGTGTAATGTTTTCCCTGTCGGCTTATCTCTGCTGATTTCTTCTGTTTTTGAGCAAGGGAATGAAGAGTTGTATCATTGCTGCTGCCTTTTTAAGCAGGTGGGGTCTGCAGCTGTGATCAAAGCTAAGCTCTGTGCTCCCTGCTGACAGCATTCCCTGCTTTTTTGTAAACTGCTCCTTCTAGGGCTGGATTTGTCTCAGCGGAATGAGGTGACTCCAAGAAAAAAAACCACCCAGACTCCCTGACAGGGAATGAAAGGAGCAAAGCCCTTATATCTCCCGCCCCACGCAGGAAGCATTTTGATAGCGTCGTTTGAATCAAGCCATAATTAGGCTTTTGCATCCAGTTCTTGTAGGAACATGAAATGCTAGGCAGCCAACAGGTTTGGTTCTGGCAACCACCTCTCTGTGGAGGATTAAGTTGTACTGTGTATTCCTATATTTAGTAAAATAGTATCTCAGAGACCCTTTTTCATTCTTATTTTTGGTAATCAGTAATTTTTGTAGATAGTAATTTGGGTCTGATTGGGACATGTTGGCAACTGTTCAGTTCTAATTATAGGAGTGTTTTTGCCAGTAAGTCTTGAGGACAGAGTGAACGTAGGATTTTAAAAAGGTATCCCGCAAATTAGTTGAGTCCTAATTGTTGAGGGTCATGATCACTATAATAGAATATATAAGAGATTAATTGTAGCTCCCTACCTGGTAAAACTATTCTAGGAGACTTAATTTGCATAAATGTTTTGTCACGGACTGGGCCCAGTGACATAGGACAGATTCTCCGGTGGTTCTGCTGGCAAATGTCATCTTCCAGCATCTTGTTCAACTTGTATGTCGGTAATCAACTCTTTAGATGGCGTCCCTGCTTCAGAGCGTGAGCCAGCACAGCATAGTGCATAGTGGGTCTGCACAGGAGGAGTTCTGGCTAATCAGGGAGGAACCCGCTGGCATGGGGCAAATGTTCGCTTCTGAACATTGGAGGAATATGAGAATTGAACCTGCTTATGTTTCTGATGAAAGGATCGGATGGGGTAGTACATATGAAAGCAATTTGGAAGCCCTCAAGTCTGATGCCATGTGGAGGATTAGTGCTTGGGTTTGTGGCTAGCCTGTGGTATACCTATGCCACTGAAGTTTCTAGGCTTCATCTTTGCCAAGCAAATTAGGGCTTTAGATTAGATCTGTGTGGTCTGATTTGGTATTCATTGCCACATGTGGCTATTTTCATTTAAATTAGTTCAAATTAAATACAATTTAAGGTATAGTTCTTCAGTCACGCTGACATTCCGAATGCCCGACAGCCACATGGGTTTAGTGGCCACCCTATCGGACAGCACGTTTCCATCATCATGTGAAGTCCGCTGGACAACCTGAACTCAGTTATCTAGCAGGTTTCCTCCAGCTGGGGATTGATTAGACTTCAACAAAATGACTCATGAAGTCCTTAAAAGAGGCCTGTGCTTTCAGTTCCCCCTTCCCTTCACCGGCACACCTATACCAGGGGCTTGGATGTGCTGAAATCTTCCCTCCTTGTTTGCCTGGTGTCTGAGGCATGAACGCTTCCTGTGATACCTTCTGCAGTGAGTTTCTTAGAAGAGGTAAGTTGTAGAATGACACATTCCTGAGCCCTCAAATAGTTTTATCTTGTTTATCTAAAATTCTGACTTGGGCAGAATTTTCCTCCTCTTTTATTAAACCTCTGGGTCTTCCTTGTCAAGAACAAGATGACCTGTGGTCATTTTCTGTGTACATGGGACAGCTTAGGCTCAGTGTTGGGCTCAGGCAGCAGTGGTGTAGTATGAACTTGGGTAGCAGATGAAGCTTTGGAGGTGCAGGTTGTTCCACAGAGGTGGATGGACGGTACGAGAACAATGGTTTAGGGTTGGATACATCATCTGGAGACTAGCAATAGTTATATCAGAATCGATATCCAGATGGCTTTTAGAACTGGGAGCAGGGGGTCGTTGTGAGTGTCTTACACTAAGCTTAATAGACTGGAGGTTCAAGCTGGGAAGAGGTGGAATAGCTGAAAACAAGAATAAGCTAGGTCCTGCAGTTTAGGCTGTTCAGTGGTGTATAGGGTCCCTAAGGTCACCTTTCAGTGAGGCCTTCCCTAAATACTCATAAAAAATTGAACACCCCCCGGCCCAAGTGCTCCCTGGCTACCTTTTCAGTTCAATTTTTTTTTTTTCATGGCACTAATATCATCCAGCACACTCTGTATTTTACTTAGTTTTTATTATCTATTATTATTTTAGTATTTATTATCTTATACAAGAATATAAGCTCCATGAGCACAGGAATTGATCTGTTTTGTTCGGGGCTTGAACACATAGTACTTTCAAGTATTTATTTGGCTGGGCACGGTGGCTCATGCCTGTAATCCCAGAACTTTGGGAGGCTGAGGCAGGCAGATCACCGAGGTCAGGAGTTCGAGACCAACCTGGCCAACATGGTGAAACCCTGTCTCCACTAAAATACAAAAATTAGCTGGGTGTAGCAGCACGTGCCTTTTATCCCAGCCACTCAGGGGCTCAGGCACAAGAATTGCTTGAACCCAGGAGGCGCAGGTTGCAGTGAGCTGAGATCACACCACTGTACTCCATCCTGGGTGATAGAGTGAGACTCTGTCTCCCGAAAAAAATATATATATATGAACCATGTGATTCTGGGAGGTGGAGGTTGCAGTGTGCTGAGATCTTGCCACTGCATCCCAGCCTGGGCGACAGAAGGAAACTCTGTCTCAAAAAAAAGAATGAATGAGTGAAAACTGCAGGCTTGATGCAGTTTCAGTGCAGTCTGGAGGTAGAGCGACTCTTGGGAGGCTAGTGCCATAGAAGGAGATAAGGAAGTAACGGGCAGAGGTCTGAGGAGACAGGCAAGTGGTGGCATCTGAATGGACAGAAATAGGTTCAGGGGCAGGCATGTGGACCCTGGCTTCAGGCAAGGTCCCTGTGAAAGTTGAAGATCATGTACAAGAAGGCAACTAATGGGCAGAAAGCCCAGCTTTGCAGAATCAGGGTTGTGAGATAAAATGTTTCCAAGTCTGGGCCTCAGGATCAGTCTGGCCTAGAAGAGGGACTAAGGAAAGAACTCTTGAGCCATGGAACCATTAGAGTAGGGCCCATGCATCTTTTTACTTAAAGCCAAGATTGGTGAGTAAATGCGAGGTGGAGATTCATCCTCATGCTCTGGGTGCAAGAGGGATGGAGCAGAGTCAGGCTGCCCTGTACACAATGTGTGAAGTCAGCAATGCTTCACTTCAAGTTGACTCGGGAACAAGGGGACCCTCCCACCAATTACCATCCCACAGTTTGATCAGATCCAAGAGTCCACAATATTGAGAGTGAATAAAAAGTGTCAGCTGGTAATAATGACTTCATCGTAGTCACAGCTCTCTGGGGCGTTCCAAACATCATGGTGCATGTGTATTACCTGGGAGTCTTGTTAAAAAGACTCCTATTCAGAGACCTGGGATGGGGTCTGAGATTCTGCATTTCTAAGAAGTTCCAAGATGCTGCTGCTGCTCCTGGTCTAGTGTTACGCTTTCAGAAGCAAGGCTTTATCAAGGAAAGAAACTAAATATTAGCCATTGAAGTCAATTGCCTTTATTAAAAGTATTTTAAAATTCTACTTAGATGGTCTAGGGACTGTCATTTAAGGGTATTCTGGTGGACAGATGTTTTTCACTTCAGTTTAGTTTTTGAAAGAGTATAAGCAAGCATAAAATACACTTTCCCAAGTTGGATTTTCTATGGAGGACCACTTGTCAGAACTGCTGTCATGTCTGGCTTTCAGATCCCATGTTTCCTGAGGCAGTCATTGAATACTTTAAACCCTAGTAGTCTGGGCTCCGTGGCTCATGCAAATAATCCTAGCACTCTGGGAGGCCAAGGCAGGAGGATCACTTGAGCCTAGGAGTTCTGGGCTGCCATCAGCTGTGATTGCACCACTGCACTCCACCTCTCCTACTTGTAAGTAAGTGGTTCTGCATAGTGTGGTATGTGGGCACTGGGTAGGGTGTGGTATATATGCGCCGAGCCACAGATCACACCGGACCAGGGTCAGAAGTTTGTTCTTGTGATGTGGATGAGGTGGCAGCATGTAACTCACTCTGAAGGCTTCCTGTGCTTTTGTAAAAGTTACTACCCTAGAAGTTTTCATGGGAATAAAAAGACCCCAAACCATGGACATTTTGAAATTTGTGTTCTGATAGGGTAAATAGATGATCTTACATGCATCTCTCCTGCCTACCACATTCCCAGATAGACTATATAGTCCTGTGGAATGTGGTCGGTATGTCCTTGCAGTCCTAGGATGTGGCCCTGTACCAGGGTTTGTGCTGTGATTCCACAGCTCCTATGTCACTAAACCTCTCCTACTTTTCTCCTCATAGTCCTTACAAAAATTTCATTTTAGATAGCTTCTTTTCTAGAACCTCTCTGCTTCTCTTCTCTCTTCCCCTTCCCTCGTTCCAAGCCTGAAATGGCTACCCCTTCTCTCTGCTCATGGCCAGTACTTAATTCTTGCTGTTTGAGGTGGTTATGGTCTATAAAGTCACTGTGAACACTGAATTAAGTGAATTCTGAACCATTGTTCCCAGGGGAAATACAGGTTAGGTTCCTGTGAGTCTCTGGTCACAACACTTAACCTTGTTTTATGTGTGTTTCTGTTTAAAGTCACCTTATTTAATATATACTGTTGATTCATTAATATTGAACCCACAGCCAACAGTACTAAAACTCATGCCTGAACAAAGCGGTCTCGGTCAGGCACATCTCAGCCTCCTTCCACTTAGGAACACTGGACAGCCCTTTAGCATTATGCTTAGGGGCCTCTTTAAGCAATGAAATCACCGACAAAAAGCACAAAAATGAGCAAAACACGACATTAAGTAGGCCACATAAAGGAACCTTGTGTAGAGTGTAAGAGCTGAGACAAGAAGTCAGAATGTCATCACCTTGTAGGACCTCAGCTGGAAATGTGTGTTGGGGAACTTGAAATTTTCTCTCTTCTGTGTATGTCCTCAAAGGACCACAAAAACACTGTAAATACTGACTTGAGGGTTACAATTAAATTTTACTGAGTAGCTAAATTCACAGATACGGAGTAGTGAGGCTTTACTTTACCTTATAGGCAATTTCACAAGGTAAAGTTGGTAGAGGGACCAACACAGTAGGACAAAAAGGAAGAAAAAGGTACTCTTTTTTTTCTGTCAAAGAATCTGATGTTTGAAAAATTTTAAAAAGCACTGAAATAGTCAACCTGGGAAGAATTAGGACTTTGATGCACTTTTCCCCTTATTTTAAAATACAGAATGGTTTTCATTTAGAATTGTATGTGCAAAGAAACTGTCTTCTGAGTGCCCAGGGCATCGTATCCCCACCCTTCTCATAGACTTACTGCACTGTGGTATTGTGGTTTGCCCCTTGCCCACCACACACTGATTTTATATGATCTTTTAGGTCAAATGCTGTTTTGTATTCCCCATTGGATCCACTAAACCTAGCACATAGTAGGTGGTCGTAAGTGTTTGATGGCGTAACTCCTGAAGGTTACATGTAGAGTCAAAAGGCCCTGGGTGCTGAGAACTCTTCTCTTATTATGAATAGGAGGCTTGAACAATGAAAGCAAAGCATTGGATTAATCTTAAATTTCATTATAAATACAAAGAAATACATACTTTGAGTATACCCTATTGGCCGATGTGGTGGCTCACGCCTGTAATCCTAGCACTTAGGGAGGCTGAGGTGGGTGTCTCCCTTGAGGCCAAAGTTTAAGACTAGCTTGGGAAACATAGCAAGACCTCATCTAAAAAGGAAAAAGAGTCTACCATATATATCTACATATGCATGTGTAAACAGGTACATGAGTATAGTTTATTAGAAAAAGCGATCCAAAGTGCCAAAAATCGAAGCAAAACAAGCCTGAGCAGTGCTGAGGTCTACCAGAGAAACTCCCCGACCTGCCTTTCCTTACAGTCACAATGAATGAAACACCTGAGAACTTGACAGAGTTGTCTTTTCATACCTCCACCCCCAGGGGGAAGGGTTTCTTTTTTTTCTTTTTTGTTTTTTTTTTGAGAGGAGTCTTGCTCTGTCGCCCAGGCTGCAGTGCAGTGGCACCATCTTGGCTCACTGCAAGCTCCGGCTCCTGAGTTCACACCATTCTCCTGCCTCAGCCTCCCAAGAAGCTGGGACTACAGGTGCCCACCACCACACCCGGCTGATTTTTTTTGTAGTTTTAGTAGAGACGGGGTTTCACCGTGTTCGCCAGGATGATCTTGACCTCCTGCCCTCGTGATCCGCCCGCCTCGGCCTCCCAAAGTGCTGGGATTACAGGTGTGAGCCACCGCACCTGGCCAATTTTTTCTGTTTTTTAGTAGAGACAGGTTTCACCATGTTAGCCAGGATGGTCTCGATCTCCTGACCTCGTGATCCTCCCGTCTCGGCCTCCCAAGGTGTTGGGATTACAGGTGTGAGCCACTGTGCCTGGCCAGATTTCTTTTTTTATTGTGTACATTTTACTTGTAATTATAGACATAGAATGGGGGCCTATTATGCCCGATTTTTTAAAGCTGTTTTTTTTTTTTTTTTTTTGGTTTTTGTTCTTTTTTTTTTTGAGAGGAGTCTCGCTCTGTCACCCAAGCTGGAGTGCAGTGGCTCAACCCTGGCTCACTGCAGCCTCAACCTCCCAGGTGCAAATGATCCTCTCACCTCAGTCTCTTGAGCAGCTGGGACTACAGGTTCTCACCACCATGTTCAGCTAATTTTTAATTTTTTTGTAGAGATGGGATCTCACTATGTTTCTGGTCTCAAAATCCTGGGCTCAGGTGGTCCTTCTACCCCAGCCTCCCAAAGTGCTGGGATTACAGGCTTGAGCCACCACATGCAGCCTGTTTCGAGAAAGTAAGCTTTACTCTGTAGTATACAACTTAGAAAAAATTGTTTACCTTGAGTAAAATATTTATATTTTGGCATAAAGGTTATATGGTGGCATAAAGGTTCTTGGTAGCTCATGTTCAGATTTTTTATTGGATAAGATGAAATATTATATAGGCTTGGAAGTAAAGTAAAAATAATGGAAATTCTTGTTTTATACTTAGCCCAGAAAGTACTAAAGTTGGTCTGTAGGCCAGAAATCTTCGGGGGAAAATGCCTATAAAATGATATTGGAAATGACCCATAGTGCTTTACTCATACCTCAGGAACAACCTCAATAGCAATGAACTGTGTGTGCACTTGTGCAAAGAAAAACTTTCTGTGTATAGTGTGCACATTGAAAGAGATGGCCAATGGATCTTTCTCTAGGCATAGTTTTCAAATTCTTTTTGTGTTTGGTAGAATGCTCCATGCCTTATAAAAGGAAGTCAGAGATGAGGATGCAGTATTGGTGGTCCTGACAGTTTTCAAGAGGAAATGGGTGCCATCCTGGGATCCCGTCCACCCTCAGGACTGTCCTCCCCTCTCTCTGGCTTGAGACTTCTTTCCAGGACTCATGGAATTTTTAAGTTAATTTTTATTGTATACATAGATTATAAGTATACAAACAATGAATTCTCATAAAGGAAAACACCATGTAACAACAACCCCAGTCAAGAAATGTGCCTTAAAGTCACTCCAGGGGCACCATTCATGCACACCCTACCTTGTGACCACTGTCCTGAGCTCTATCACTAGCCACTGACTTTGCCTGTTTTTGAACTTTGTATAATTGAGATAATAAATACAGTACATACTCTTTTGTGTGTCGCTTCATTCATTCAGCATTATTTTTGGAGCAATCTCTCAACATCAATTCCTAAAAGTGTCTTTAGGGCACCTTAAAAAAAAACTCTCCCAACAAATTGGCCTGAGAGCACTGTACCCTAAAAAGGAACGCAGCGAGTAATGTAACTCTGTGTGAGTGGGGTTGCTGGGGAGGGTTGGATATTGAGTAGATTACAGATGGGCACGTTTCCTGAGCACTTTCTTCTTGGTCTTTGCTGATCAGACCTAAGACCCAGCCATCAGGGCTCCCTTCTACCCCCAGCACAGTCCTCTCTGTTCCAACAAGGACCTGTGCTCAGAAGGATCTCTTGAATGCTGAATGCTACAGCTCCTAGGCCTGGCTCTCCTACAGAAGAGACACAAGTTAAATAGCTGTTCTTATTAAGTCAGTGAGCTATCCTGACTGGCACAGTGTGGGATTGTTTGTTTAGGACTATGGGACAGTACAGCAGCTCTGCCTGAGAGATGGACACTCCATGTTGTGACTGGCCCTGTCCCGTGCCTCTGTGCCATAATGGTGCCCTCTTGTGTTCATCCCGGCTTTCTCTGTAGGAAAACAAGGGTTACAGACACTCTTTTAGGTTCAGAATGACTGGGAAGAGGCAGAACTTTTGTGACATGTCAGTCATTTAATAATTCCTGAAAACTCAAACTGAGCCAGCGGGCAATGCATTACTTTCATTCATTTTGTAGAATAGGATTGGCATTAAGAAACCATAGAATGGTTCTGGGTTAACTAGCTCATGCCATTGTGGCATGCATTTAAGAAAACATTTTGGCCAGGCGCAGTGGTTCACGCCTATAATCCCAGCACTTTGGGAGGCCAAGGTGGGCAGATCATGAGGTCAGGAGTTCGAGACCAGTCTAGCCAACATGGTGAAACCCCCATCTCTACTAAAAATACAAAAAAATTAGCCGGCTGTGGTGGTGTGCCTCTGTAATCCCAGCTACTTGGGAGGCTGAGGCAGGAGAATCTCGTGTGAACCTGGGAGGCAGAGCTTGCAGTGAGCCGAGATCACGCCACTGTACTCCAGCCCGGTTGACAGAAGAAGACTCCGTCTCGGGAGAAAAAAAAAAAAAAAAAAAAAAAAAAGACATTTCATTGCATATTGTAACAGTGACTGCATAAATATTCTGAATTTTCGAAGTTTTTGCCTCCTATTATATTGTGAAGACCTGCATGCTTCTGCTTCTGCATAACGCAGTCAACACGCCAACACTTGAGTAGTTTGTCTTAGTACTGTGAAAGCAGTATAGCACACATACTTTACATTTTGTAGCCAAAGAAAAATTAGCATTTAGAACAAACATCCAAAGAAAACATATGAAGTCACTTGACCTTGTCTTTTTTTCTGAGTATGCCAGGAAATTTTGAAAGCAGTTATTTTTTATTCTGCTTTCAAAATGGGACAGTGAAGTTAAAGGAGATGCCATTTGAAAGTTTACCCAGGACTTCTACTTCCTTACACCTCAGAACTCTCCTCAAATGTTAAGCTCATAATAGTGAATGTCAGTGGAGGGTGAAGGGCAGAGCAACCCAGCTGGTGGTCCAAGACACCACAAGGAGGCTTCAGGTGAGTGTGCATATTGCCCCTCAGCCCTCGGGATGGCGGGTAGGATGTGGGCCAGCCTGGTGAGTTTACCCAATGCGCCATGCTGGATAGAGACAGTTTTCTGTGTGTTCCATGATACGAAACACCTTGGGAAGCATTGCTTTAACTAGACTGCTTTTGCAAGACTCTCTGAGAGCATTTTAGTTGAATTGTGAATGAGTAGGAGCCAGCATGGGAATACTTGTGGAAGAGCATTCCAGAAAGAAGGGAACAAGTACAAAGGCTGTGTGAGAATTTGTTGATGTGTCCTTGGGACAGAGAGAGGGCAGTTAGGGGTTAGCTTAGTGGCCTGGATGAGAATCATGAGAGAGCCAAGAGTGGTGAGTTCCAGGTCTTACACAGCCTTGTCTTAAGTCGGGAGTTTGGATTTTATTCTGAGTTTGGGAAGTCATTGCAGGTTTTTAGCAGGGGAACATTGTGATCATAGTGTAAAAGTGTAGCATTTTGGGCTTGGATGGGAATTAGTAACAAACTAATCTATTCCCCTCATGTTATTATGCAAAGAAAACTTTTCTGTGCCTTGCTGTTGTTACTTTTAGTGGTGTCTTTTTTTTTTTCCCCCCATTTGTAAACTCAGGAGCATACTGTGCAATGCTTTCTAATTTCTGTTCTGCTCTAAAGATCTTGATCACTGATGTTCTTCTATATTCATTTCCTAAGGCTGCTGTAACAAATTACCACAGACTGGGTGGCTTAAAACCACAGACCTTTCTTCCTTGCATTCCTGGAGGCTAGAATTCCAAAATCAAGGTGTCATTTGGTTTGGTTCCTTCAGCAAACTCTGCAGCAGAATCTGTTCTGGTGCCTCTCTGCTGGCTTCAGCAGTTGCTGGCAACCCTAGACATCCTCTGGCATATGAGCACATCATGCCAATCTCTGCCTCCACCTTCATGGCATTCTCTGTGTCCCTGTGTCTTTACATTGTGTTTACATTGTGTTTTTTATAAGGACACCAGTTGGTGGACTGAAGGCCCACCCTGATCCAGTATCTAATCTTGATTACATCTGCAAATACCCTGTTTCCAAAACAGGTGACATTCACAGCTTCCAGGGCTTAGGACATCAACACATCTTTGTGGGGGGACACAATTCAACCCACAGTATCTTCCTTCTACCACTAACTTTATAGTGACACCTTCTCTATTTAGTTGACTGAGCTCTACTTAGTTTAATTGAATCCAAACAGCCGTTTCATTTGAACAGTTAACAGGTCAAAATCCTACATCATTAAACAACACTGTTTGCCCTTTTTTCACAAAACAGGTGAAATGTAGGAATGTTGTCAGAATTGTTCCAAGTCTGATGTGCCCAAATACCATGCTTCATGGAATAGTCATAGAGAAGAAAGTGGATTGGAGAGCTCTGCTTCAACCTGCGACTTGTAGTCCCCGTTTCTCCTGTCCTTTCCTATCCTACAAAGGTGTCTTTTACTTAAGCAGATAATTGGTTTCATTCATAATTTATACTCTGCCTTGTACTAGAAATTATTTAAAGCATTTCTCTGTGTGTGTGTGTGTGTGTGTGTGTGTGTGTAAAACAAGATGGCATAATAAAGGTGAAGGTAAAAGAAGAAAATTAAAAGCAGAAACAGGCTGGACGTGGTGGCTCATGCCTATAATCCCAGCACTTTGGGAGGCTGAGGCAGACGGATCGCCTGAGGTCAGGGGTTCGAGACCAGCCTGGCCAACATGGTGAACTCCTGTCTCTACTAAAAATACAAAAATTAGCCAGGCGTGGTGGTGCGTGCCTGTAATCCCAGCTATTCGGGAGGCTGAGGCAGGAGAATTGCTTGAACCCAGGAGGCAGAGGTCATAGTGAGCTGAGATCACCCCACTGTACTCTAGCCTGGGTGACAGAGCAAAATTCTGTCTCAAAAAAAAAAAAAAAAAAAAAAAAAGTAGAAACAAAATGAAACTGGGAGCAAGGAGGAGCTCTAGGTACATTCTCTCATGTTGAGTGAGTCATGGATTTGAACAGCCCATGTGGAACGGGAGACCTTGCGAGGTACACAATTCAAGTGAGGTATACAATTCCAAGAGATTTTCATGGGACTGTTATTTAAATCAGCTTTTGGGATCACAGTGAAGCACATTTCAGCAAAAGCATTTCTGCTAGGGAGTAGAGAGAAATGTGGCAAATTTATGAGACCCACGTTTCCATCTCTGAGAATTTGATCTGGCCTGGCAAAAATGTAAAAGAGTTGCAAAGCTGGGGTGAACTGTGTTTCTTTCACACAGTTCTTTATGGACATTGTACCTTTCTTAACCTATTTGTCGCCCTCACCCTTGAATTTCTTAAGTGGAGGTCGGGGTTGAGCCAAATGGTGGCTTCTCTGCATTTGGATAAACCTTATGAGAGCCATTCTTTTCAGTATTTAGCATTGCCATAGCAAGTTTTTTTTTTTTTAGTCATTTATTTTTCTCAAAAAATGGATGTGTGTCTATGTGTTTGCTAATGTGTGTGGGCAGATGTTTGTATAGGCACATGTGTGTGCACATGTATGTATGTACATGTTTGTGGGCACGTGTGTGTGTGGGGGGCACATGTATGTATGTACATGTTTATGTGCAGACTGTCCTCAAAAAGAACTGCTGGAGCTAGAGCCTATCTCCTTGCCTTTAGCTCCCCTGCTTTTCACCTCTTCTGTGCAGAAGAGTAATTCTGATGGAGGACTTTTTAAACATGTAGCCCACCTGTTTATCGTTTGAAGATTAAAGTAAATGATTCTCTATATAATTGTGAACCAGGGGAAACTGTATGTGAGTTCACACATATTAACATAAAAAGTAAGACATGCTCTGCTTGAGGTCTTTAGAGTTGTCGTTCTGTGATAATATGACATCATCTTTGGTCCTCCATGGCTCAAAGAAGGTGCCACATTATTTTCTTATTTTACCAGTAAGGATAATAATAGTACCTATATCACAGGGTTGCTATAAGTACTTCATGAGTTTACCATGTGAAATACTTAGAAAGCCTGCACAGAGTTACTGCACAGGAAGTGCAAGCCTTTTGTATTAAGAGATACTGTCAAAGAACCTTTGTCCTTTTGCGTAGCATCCAAGAGGTGGTTGAGTCTATATTATCACTGTTTGCTGTAGTGATTCGACACTATTATTCAAATACATCTAAAAATTTTATTTCTTGGCCCAGTGCAGTAGCTTATGCCTATAATCTTAGCATTTTGGGAGGCTGGTTCAGGAGGGTCGCTTGAGCCCAGGAGTTTGAGACCAGCCTGGACAATGTAGCAAGACCGTGTCACTACAGAAAATTTATAAAGTAGCCAGGCATGGTGGTGTGTGCTTCTAATCCTGGCTACTCAGTAGGCTGAAGTGGGAGGATGGCTTGAACACAGTAGGTTGAGGCTGCAGTAAGCTGTGACTGAGCCACTGCACTCCAGCCTGAGCAATGGAACAAAACCCCATCCCTAAAAGAATAACAAAAAAATTAAAAATAAGTAAAAATTTTTATTTCCCCCACCTTCTTGGGATCTATAGTCTCATGTGTCAGATATATATTAATGCATTCATGAATATTTGTATTCTCTACTAAAGCACTAAGGATCAGAGCTCATAAACTTTTTTGAAAAGTGGCATAGTTGTTGAATCGTTGGAATCGCCTTGAGAGCTTTTATTAATCTAATTACAGTAAACCTACAATTGGCTTTTCATAAAGGGATATGGAGGTCTATTTTGTGATTTTTAAAACCTTTATATAGTTTGTAATATTTCAAGAAGACAGAAGTTATTTTCTGCCAGGGACTTTTGGAAAGTGGTTACTGTCATTTCCTTAAGGAATGATTTGATACTGATTATTTTCTAGCTCCACATTGTATTTTTCCTAAGCTTAGTACATCACAGTCAAGCTGACTTCTCCATAGGAATTAAATAGCATTGAAGGTTTCAACAGTCTTTTTCAAAAATTAAATAATTTCTATTACTTTCATAACAACTACCCTGTAAGCAGTTGAAAGAGAGCAGGTGAGAGAGAAGAGCCCTTTAAGCTTGGAACTTTGGGATTAATATCTTGTTGCAACTCTTCCAATTTAAGTCACACAAACATTCAAGCTGCATCAAAGTAGCCAGTCATGTCAGCTGCATTTATAAAGTGGAAGAATTGGAGTAGATGACTTCTGTGCTCCCTTAAAGAATGAAATTTCAGTGGATCTCTCTAGTACAGCCACCTATATGTGTCATGCAGAAAGTCCTTTCTGAATATTTGTTGAGTTTCTGCACTTAAAAAGTTAGAGAAATGCTATGGTAGTCAAAACTCAAAAATACTCATTAATGAGCAAGCCTCTTAATAGATTTCATCCGCATTCTACTATATCATTTCCTTCCCAGCATCTTTCCCATCCATCTTACCAGTATTTTTGTTGTTTGACTTCTTGTTGATCATTGATATTGTACAGTGCAAATAAATTGCAAGTCAACCAAAAGATCAAGGATTTCACAAAAACATTGGAAGTGATATGGGGGATGTGCTTGAACCACATGGAACTGCTCACCATAGTAAACAATTGAAGAAGAAAACTCTACAATAATAGTGAAATTAGTGGAAAATCCTTATTTTGAATATTAAAAGATTGATTTGAGCATCACATGATTGAGAGGCCCATGAGGAAACTGATGATACCCTTGATTTTTTTCTGTAAGGATTACCTTCTCTGATTCTGCTACAAAAAGACCAACATGACATGATGAATGTTAGATGGTGCTGTAATAGAATTTTGTTAGAACAATTACAAATACAATTACTATTTGGTTCATTCTTTGCTGTTTTTGAGAATTAGTACATGGTTGCAGTTGTAACCTACATATTGTTAACATTGTTAAATATTTCATAAATTTATTTTTGTAGTTTGTAATTTTATTTCAAGGTGAAGTGGTTTTTTTTTGGTTTTTTTTTGTTTTTTTTTGTTTTTTTTGTTTTTTTTTTTTTACACAGAGTCTCCCTCTGTTGCTGAGGCTGGAGTGTGGAGTGTAGTGGTGCAATCTCTGCTCACTACAACCTCTGCCTCCCAGGTTCAAGTGATTCTCCTGCCTCAGCCTACTGAGTAGCTGGGATTACAGGCACCTGCCACCACACCCGGCTAATTTTTGTATTTTTAATAGAGACAGGATTTCACCATGTTGGCTGGGCTGGTCTTGAACTTCTGACCTCAAATGATCCGCCCACCTTGGCCTCCCAGAGTGCTGGGATAACAGGCGTGAGCCACTGTGTCCAGCCTCAATGTGAAGTTTTAAGCTTATCATCATTATTTACTATTAAATTTTGGTCTCCATTTTAAGTTGGTTTACTTTTTTCTGGTCTATTACCCTCTATTAATGAGCATCTCCACTATTTATTTTAGCTCTACAAGGTGTACTGTGTTACAGTGATGCCCTGTGATGTCCGTCCAAAATTCATGTCCTTGCAGAACCTCACAATGTGACCTTATTTGGAAATAGAGTCATTGCAGATGTAATTAGTTAAGATGAGGTCATGCTAGAGTAGGGTGGGCCCTTAATCCACTGTGACTGGTGACCTCATAAGAAAAGAAGAGGCACTAAGACACACACAGAGTGAAGATGGCCATGTGAAGTCACAAACACATAGGAAGAACACCCTGTAACAACAGAGGCAGAGCTTGGAGTGATGCATGTACAAGCCAAGAAACTCCAAGGATTGCCAGCAACGCCAGAAGCTAAGAAAGGGGTATGGAAGGAATTCTGCCCTGAGAAGGAACCAACCCTGCTAATGCCTTAATTCTGAACTATTAGTAGTAGCCTTGGCCGGGTGCGGTGACTCACGCCTGTAATCCCAGTTCTTTGGAAAGCCGAGGCGGGCGGATCATGAGGTCGGGAGTTCGAGACCAACCTGGCCAACATGGTGAAACCCCGTCTCTAACAAAATACAAAAATTAACTGGGTGTGGTAGTGTGCACTTGTAACTACTCAGGAGGCTGAGGCAGAAGAATTGCTTGAACCCAGGAGGCGGAGGTTGCGGTAGCCGAGATCATGCCATTGCATTCCAGCCTGGGCAATAGAATGAGACTCTGTCTCAAAAAGAAAAAAAAAAGTAGCCTCAGGAACTGTGAAAAATAAATTTATTTATCTTGTTTTCTGCTACCAGTTTTGGATGGTTTGTTATGGCAGCCTTAGGAAACTAATACAGAGAGTTTTCAGAAAATGATTCTGCTGATCCATGGACTAGATGATGTTTCCCAGAGCCTGCGCCCACAAAATGGCATAAAAGCCAATTGAAATTTGTATGAGAAGTTGTTTTATTGGCCCAAACTAGGTATGGACCAATAAGATATGGGTCAATAAGATAAAGATAAATAACTCTTTATCTTGCAGCCTTCCTTGTATTAAGTTAGTCATTTCTTGTTCGTAGAGATTGAATGTTTTTGTTAATGGCTGCGCTAGAAGTGCTTCTCACTGTTACAGAATAAGAACAGACAGCTCTGCGTTCCTCTGTGCATCCACTGGTATTTGTTTTCCTTGGAGGCTCTCAGATTCAAGATAGGAATTTCACCAGCAACTTCTTCTTAAAGCCAGTGCATTACCTTTAAATCAGGCTACATATGTGTGTTTTGGGCCAAGGAACCTAAAGTTTGGAACTGGTTCTTTTCAGTAGAGAGGAACAATGACATGTTATTATCACAAATGCCCTTCTTAAAAATTTAACTTTTAAGTTCAGAGACACGTCTAGGTTTGTTATATATGGGAAACTTATGTCATGGGAGTTTGATGTACAGATTATTTTCACCACCCAGGTATTAAGCCTAGTACTCATTATTTTTCCTGATCCTCTCCTCCTCCCACCCTCCACCCTCTAATAGGCCCCAGTGTGTGTTGTTCCCCTCTATGTGTCCATGTGTTCTCATCATTTAGCTCCCACTTATAAGTGAGACATGTGGTATTTGGTTTTCTGTTCCTGCGTTAGTTTGCTAAGGAAAATGGCCTCCAGCTCCATCCATGTTGCTACAAAGGACATGATCTCGTTCCTTTTATGGCTGCATGGTATTCCATGGTGTATATGTACCATGTTTTCTTTATCCAGTCTACCATTGATAGGCAGTAAATGCCCTTCAGAAAGAAAGTTGAAGCCGGGCTCAGTGGCACGTACCCATAGTTCCACCTACTTGGGAAGCTGAGGCAGGAAGGCTGTTGAGGCCAGTAGTTCAATATTGTAATGTGGTATTACTGCTCCTTTGACTACTGGTCTCCAGCCTGGGCAATGCAGTGAGACCCCATCTCTCAAACAAAACAAAACAAAAAAAAAGAAGAAATTTGATCTACTGTTTGGTCCCAGATAGAACCTGAGATTGTGTGTGTGGTATGCTGTGAAATTAAAAGGCCAGGTTAGCCAGTAAACATCCAGTTTGAACTGTCTGGAATTGCCTCACTGGAGTCTTGTCCTCCGTGATCAGTTGTGGGCTCTAGTCTCAGTATGTCATGCCTGGCAGGCTTCTAGGTTTGGGCAGAGGAAATGAAACCTAGTCGGTTACTATAAGATTTATAGTAGACCTGCTATTGCAGGAAGTGGTGAAAAGTTGATTGATAGTTTGAGACAAAACTCTACAGCAAAAAAACAGGATGTATGCTTTCCATTTATACCCAGTTCACCCTGCCCCTACATTTCAGGCTCCTTTTGCATTTTGTTTTGGTTGCTTCATAAGGCTGTGGAGGCTTTCCCCCTCCTAAGTACAGTCACCAAATGTAAAATAATTGAGGAAATTTTGTATCAGCTTTGCCACAGTCAAGGCATGTACTTTCTGCTGTTGCAATTACTCTTTGGTGGTAGTTACATGTAGTGTAACTTGTCTGCAGTCTTTAAAGAGAAATCCTCCAAATAGGATATTATTTCACATATGCAAAAAGAATGAAAGGTCTTTTTAAAGTTACATCGTAGGATTACATTTCCAGTAACTAAGAAAAATCTATTCTACGTGTGGTTTTATTAAAATATGACAGTAGTGGTATCCAGTTGTCTCTTTTAAATGCCGAGTCTCTTCATTCTATAATAAATACATTCTTAACAGGTAGGTGATCCTCACTGAGATATAAAACATATACTATAACTAGCCAGGCATTGTGGCTCACCCCTGTAATCCCCAGCACTTTGAGAGACCAAGGTGGGTGGATCACTGTGAGGTCAGGAGTTTGAGACCAGCCTGGCCAACGTGGCAAAACCCTGTCTCTACTAAAAATAGCAAAAATTAGCCGAGTGTGGTGGTGCATGCCTGTAATCCCAGCTACTCGGGAGACTGAGGCAGGAGAATCACTTGAACCAGGGAGGTGGAGGTTGCAGTGAGCTGAGATCGTGCCACTGTACTCCACACTCCAGGCTGGAAGGCAGAGTGAGACTCTCTCAAGAAAACCCCAACCAGATAAACAAAAAACATATACTGTAACTAGTAACTCAGCCTATGTGTGTGTTGAGAGTATCAAAATGTACCATGGCCAGGGCTGCAGCTCACGCCTGTAATTGCGGCACTCTGGGAGGCCAAGGTGGGAGGATCACTTGAGCCCAGGAGTTCGAGACCAGCCTGGGCAACATAGGGAGACCCTGTCTTTACAAAAAATTTAAAAATTAGCTGGGTGTGATGGATGTGCCTGCAGTCCCAGCTACTCAGGAGGCTGAGGTGGGAGGATCACTTTTGCCCAGGAGGTCAAGGCTACAGGGAGCCCTGATCGCGCCATTGCACTCCAGAGCCCAGGCAATAGAGTGAGAACCTGTCTCAAAAAAATAAAAATAAATAAATGGTACCTGATGTTTGTAAGAGTGGTTATCTAATAATGTCATTTGACCAGGCTTTTGGACATGAACTACCCTAGTCTGTTTTGAGTATGACACTATCTACCTTAAGTGAGCTGCTTTCTGAAAAGGTAAGTCTGTTACAGAAGTAGATTCTAGAATTTACACGGAGTGGCAGATTAGAACCAACTCTAATTGTACTAGTGGTTGAAAAAACAAAACAGCTACTCTTTCATGGCTTAATTTTTTTTCCCTACAGGAATAATTTCCCTTTTCATGAGCAGTGATTGCTAGGTTATCTGTGCTAAGTAATTGAATAAAAACAAACCCAACTTTCATTCCTCAGACTGTTGGGGCACATTCTACACCAATGCTATTTTGAATTTTAATCAGTTTTTATCCTGGCATTCTTTAAGAATGGGAGAGAGTTCAGAATGTTTCTTCTATTAAAGTTTCTTTCAGAACTTTAATATTAATTTAGGAAGCTAGCCAACTTGAAGTAGTAAGGGTGGGATAATAAAATAGAAATGAAGCTTGGTGAAGAATCAAAAATCTATCTCTGTCTGTCTGTCTGTCTCTCTACCAGTCTCTCCATCCACCTATCCATCCATCCATCCACCCACCCACCCATCCACTTACTGTGTAACCTGGTAATTTTAAGCATAATATAATGCTGAAAGTGAAAAACTTTTTCCTGAAGGATAAAAGTTCGCATCAGCTGGTTTCAGACAGGAGTTCCTATTTGGGCCCCTGGATTCAACTTCACCACTTTTCTGCCTGTTACACTTGATACTTTTAGTCCCCCTGTGTGTGGGGTATGCTTTCTGAGAAGAGCCAGGATTCTAGGGGAGGAGCTTTGGAATTCCACATTTCTATAGGTATAAAAGACAAGACACAGTATCTGTATAGTAGACAATAACAAAGATCCAAATAATATCAACCTGAGAATTGGCATGTTTAATATATTCAGCGAAATTCACAAAAATGATTTGAACTTTACCCTTCTTTTCTAAACCTCTATAGATGATGCTTATATGTATACTTCATTTAACATCGTTAAGCTAAATATATTAGTCACAATTGCTTTGGAGGATTCTGGGCTTTGTGCAAGTCAGAACTTGCTCAGTTGGAAGATGCTGAGTGGAGCTCAAATTGGGAAGAAGTAAAGAATGTGGCTTTAAGAAAGGACACTTTGGCCAGGCACGGTGGCTCATGCCTGTAATCCCAGCAGTTTGGGAGGCCGAGGCAGGCAGATCGCCTGAGGTCGGGAGTTCAAGACCAGCCTGACCAACATGGAAAAACCCTGTCTCTACTAAAAATACAAAATTAGTCGGGCATGGTGGCGCGTGTCTGTAATCCCAGCTACTCGGGAGGCAGAGACAGGAGAACTGCTTGAACCCAGGAGGTGGAGGTTGTGGTGAGCCGAGATTGTGCCATTGCACTCCAGCCCGGACAACAAGAGTGAAACTCTGTCTTGGAAAAAAAAAAAAAAAGAAAGAAAAAAACACTTTGCAGAGCCTGTGTATTCATGGGAGGTCCTTTGATGGAACGGGAAGAGAGCTGAAGTTCTGAGGCTTGGGTTTCCAGTTGTGACCGCTCCTTGTTAGCTGAGCGAACCTCAGTGGCTCTCCTACCCCTGCAAGCTCCAGTTTCCTCATCTGTAATGTAGGGATAACAATGGTACTGATTCACAGGGTGGTTAATGGAGCAAGCGCAGTGATGTTAGTGGAACATCATCCTTTGTATATTGTTGAGAAGTATTTGTCGTGACGATTAAAATGAGATATGTAGTCAGTAAAGTAAAAGCTTTTATTTTATTTGTTTTTATTTCTAGTATTAGAGGCAGTATCCATTTTCCCAAATTTATCACTCTTTATTTCTTAAGCTGCGTGAGAGAACTGCCCTTCCTGGAGAAACAGAGTGGTGTACTAGTTCTTAGACTGAACGAACTTTGCAGCAGCTCAGACTGAATCCTTTACCACTGGTAGTCAAGGTTTAAAAATATTGGTGGACATCATCTACAACTATCTTGGGTATAAATGCAAATTATGTTGCAGCCGTCATATTCTATAACTATGCTTTTAAAAATGCCTCAGACTGATAAAAGATTAGCCAGGGATTATAACGCTTTGGTGAATCATTAACTGACTCTAGTGGATGTCACCTTGGTTTTCCTCTTTACCCTAACCCCTCCCTTTTTCTAAGTGCTCTGGAAATTATGGCACTGAAACCCAGGGCTTTCCTTGCATAAGAGAAAGCTACCCATCAACAGTGGTGACTGCCCTTGTCCCACTCACCGCACTGTGCCTCCCGCTCACCCTTGGGCACTGCAGTGGTGCTTCTGTGGCCTGATTACATGTGTGAAGGGGCAGCAGGGGTTGTGGGGAGTGGGGGGCAATCCCTGCACAATCTCATTATTGTGCTAAGTATTTTGAGAAATAGCATTTCAGGTACATGCGGACACCCAGATTAAAATACTATCTTTGTTCGGTATTTCCCATTGTACTGTCAGTTGCACTGAAATGAAGTCTCATTTTCCCGATGTTATGGGATGGACTACACTTTTACAAATGGATTTATCTTGTAAACTCACCCTCATCCAGTTTGTATCAAAGCCACTCAATGTTTTGTACGTTCATTTTATCTTTGGAGTCGGGGAAACATAAAAACCATGTCAGCATGTTTACCACTTTCACTCACTGCCACCTTTCTTCAGTTGTCACATTAGATTTCCCCTTTAGAAGAGTAGTCATCTTTGGAGAATGCCAGTTTCTGTCATTTTGGTTCTTTTAGAAACAAAAAACAACTGATTGCATCAAAGTTAATAATGGAAAAGTTTATTTACTCGATACAATGTAATATTATAAATCTAGGAAGTAATTTAGAGGAAAAGAATCTTCGGCTGGGCGCGGTGACTCACACCTGTAATCCCAGCACTTTGGGAGGCCGAATCTGGTGGATCACGAGGTCAGGAGATCAAGACCATCTTGGCTAACATGGTGAAACCCTGTCTCTACTAAAAATACAAAAAAATTAGCTGGGCGTGGTGGTACGCGCCTGTAGTCCCAGCTATTCGGGAGGCTGAGGCAGGAGAATTGCTTGAACCTGGGAGGTGGAGGTTGCAGTGAGCCGAGATCGCGCCACTGTACTCCAGCCTGACGACAAAGTGAGACTCCGTCTCAAAAAAAAAAAAAAAAAAAAATCAAAAAAATCTTCTGAAATAATATGAAATGGTTTTCTCATAAAAAGAAAAGGTACTCCATGCTGCTGATATTGCTTTTCCTCCTTGTACATTTTAAGATTGTGAACATTTATACATTTATATAGGTTTAAAAATAAAACAATGGCAGTGAAAAGGCTCCATCACACCATCATCCTGTGTCATCCCCCATATTTCCAGTTCCCACCCTATCTCCTTTACAGAAGTTACTATTTTCTGTCACTTTGGAGAGTTTATTGAGAAGTATACAAGCAAATAGAAACATCTGTTTTGATATCTTTCCTGTTATTTTCCCTTTTTATATATATGTAGCATATACATATGGTGAGCCTTTTGTGTTGTTAAGCAGTAAGTCTGGATTGGCCCATGGAGAGCTTCATTCACTGTACAGCTGTAGGCTATTCCTTTGTGTGGATATGCCATAACTTATTTCACCAGTCAACCAGTCTTATAACAAGGACATTTGGTTGTTTCCCATTTTTAGGTATTAAAAAATGATGTCATAGTAAATAACCTCAGACCTATGTTATGTAGTGTGTGTGCTACATGTGTTTAATTTTTAGACACGGGGCTTGCTGGGTCCAAGGTATATACATTTTCCATTTTGAAAGTTACTGCCAAGTACTCCTTCTTAGGGGTTTTAGCTATTTAATCTCCCTCCATCAGTATATGAAAGTGCCTTTTCTCCTGCAGTCTTGCTAACAGAATAATATCAAATGTTTGGGTATTTGCCAATCTGACATATAAAAAATATATCTCACATATGACTTTAATTTGTATTTCTCTTATTTGACTGGAGTTGAACATCTAATACATTTAAGAGTTACTTATATTTCCTTTTGTGAAAATTGTCTTCTTGTCCATTTTTCTGTTGGATTGTTATATATCCATTATTAGGAACTCTGTTAGGAGAATTAGGGTTTATTAGAATATATATATATATATATATATATATATATGCGCTTATTATAGATATATTACC
The DNA here is from genome assembly GCF_003255815.1 of Theropithecus gelada. Classification (NCBI taxonomy): domain Eukaryota; kingdom Metazoa; phylum Chordata; class Mammalia; order Primates; family Cercopithecidae; genus Theropithecus; species Theropithecus gelada. The sequence goes on from NC_037669.1 coordinate 67,412,136, forward strand.
CAGAAGAAATTGATTTTTTTCCTTTTTCTTTTTGAGATGGAGTCTCGCTATGTTGCCTAGCTGGAGTGCAGTAGTGTGATCTTGGCTCACTGCAACCTCCACCTCCTGAGTTCAAGTGATTCTTCTGCCTCAGCCCCCCAAGTAGCTGGGATTACAGGTGCCTGCCACTGTGCCCGGCTATTTTTTTGTATTTTTAGTAAAGACAGGGTTTTACCTGTTGGCCAGGCTGGTCTTGAACTCCTGACCTCAGGTGATCCACCCACCTCAGCCTCCCAAAGTGCTGGGATTACAGGCGTGAGCCGCCACGCCTGGCCAAGAAATTGATTTTATTTAGTTGAATTTATCAGTCTTTTCTTTTGTGGCTTCTGAATTTTGAGTCATAGTTAGAAAAGCCTTCCTCCTTCTTAGGGTCATAAAGGAAATCTGTGTTCCCCTGTAATACTTTTAATCACTTTTTAAAAAATATGTATGTCTTGGATCTGTTTTTACATATATATCTTGGATCTGTTATGGTATATATCCTGGTGTGCCATTTAAAATGTGGATCCAACTTTATTTTTTTGGAAGCTGTATACCCTGTTATCCTCAGGCCAATTAATAAATAATTCTAATCTTTGTTCTTAAAATGTTTTCAAGATCCAAAAAGTTGGCAGCTCTTGCAGAAGCCTTAAAGGAAGTCTCCCTTACAAAGGCCCAGCTGGGGTTAGAACTGGAAGAACTAGAAGCAGCAGCACTGCTTGTCCAGGAGGAGGAAACTGCATTAAAAGCAGCCCATTCAGTTTCTGGGCAGCAGACACTTTGCTCCAGCTCTGAGGCAAGTGATTCGGAGGACTCAGACAGCACCGTGTCATCTGGAAACGAAGACTCAGACTCAGATTCAGAACAAGATGAACTCAAAGATAGTCCATCTGAGACAGTCAATTCTTTGCAAGGTCCCTTTCTTGAAGAAAGCAGTGCCTTTCTTATTGTTGATGGTGGAGTATGCAGAAACACAGCTGTCCAGGAGTCTGATGCCAGTCAGGGAAAGCCACTTGCCTCTTCCCAGCCTCTTGGAGTGTCCGGACCTCTGATAGAGGAGCTTGAGGAACAACTGAAGACCACAGTTCAGGTTTCTGAACCCAAGGGCACCACTGCTGTAAACCACAGCAATATGCAGGAGAGAGACGGCCGTCAGACACCAAATGATTGACTCTTAGGTGGTTTTATTTGTTGTTGAGAAATACGGTAGATTTGGTTTCATTTACCGAATGAGAATTCCTCATTTTCACTTTGTAGTTTTTCTTAGTATATAGACAGCCTGCTGTATTTGTATCCGCATCTGTGGATTCAACCAACTGCAGATCAAAAATATTTAAGAAAAAATTGCATCTGTACCAAACATGGAGACTTTTTTTCTTGTTATTATTCTCTAATACAGTATAACAACTATTTCCACAGCATTTACATTGTATGGGGTCATATAAGGAATCTAGTGATGATCTAAAGTGTACGGGAGGATGTGGGTAGGTTATATGCAAATACTGCACCATTTTTTATCAGGGACTTGAGCATCTGATGATTTTGGTATCCTCAGGAGTCCTGGAACCAACCCCCCACAGATACGGGGACAACTTTATGACTTTTTTTTCAATCAGTGAATGTGTATACCTTTTGTTTTCCTTGCTATCACTGTGAAGATAAAATTCAAAAGTATTTTTACCAAAGTGTAGCTAATATTTCAAGCTGAAAATAATAGTTCTACTGCCAGTGTCTCCAGAATGTAGAGCCCATCAATATTTTTATTTTAGGAAGTGTACTTGACACCCCATAAACTGCACGTATCGAAAGTGTACAGTGTGTTGGCATATGTGTACCCCACGTAAAACTGTCACCGCGATTGAAGTGAGGAGCGGACCCATCATCCCCAAGTGCTCTTGGGCCTCGTTATTAGTTTGCATGTCCTAGAATTCTATGTAAATTGAATCATACAATATGTATCCCTTTTTTGGTCAGGCTTATTTTACTCGGTCTAGTTATTTTGAGATTCATCCATGTGGTAGCATGTGTCAAGAGTTTTTGTGTTTTTCATTGCTGAGTACTACTTCATTGAATAGATTTGTTCATTGACCTATCGATGGACGCCTCGGTTGTTTCCAGTTTGGGGCTGTTATAAATAAAGCTGTTATGAACATTTGTATACAAGTCTTCATGTGGACGTATGCTTTCATTTCTCTTAGGCAAATACCTGAGGGCGGAATGACCGAGCCATATGGTAGGTATGTGTTTAATGTTTTAAGAAAACGCTGAACTGTTCTCCAGCATGGCTGTACCATTTTACATTCCCACCAAAAGTGATAGTTTATGAGAGTTCCAATCTATGAGAGTTCCAACCTATGAGAGTTCCAATCTTGCACATGCTTGTTACTGATATGGTCAGTCTTTTAAACTTTTACCATTTTTATAGATGTGTAGTGGTGTTTCATTGTGGAAGTGTCTGTTCAAATCTTTTGCCTCTATGTGTGTGTGTATATGTTTGCCTGTGTGTGTGTGTGCGTATGTTTGAGACAGGGTCTTACCCTGTCTCCCAGAGTGGAGTGCAGTGGCGCAATCTCTGCTTACTGCAGCCTCAACTTCCCAGGTTCAAGCAATCCTAGCACCTCCTCCTTACCACAGGCTTGCTCCACCACACCCAGCTAATTTTTGTAGCTTTTATAGAGATGGGGTTTTGCTATGTTGCCCAGGCTGGATTTGTGATTTTTTTAGAGTTCTTTTTGTTTGGTTGGTTTTGTTTTGTATTGTGGGGTGTGTGTGTGTGTGTGTGTGTGTGTGTGTGTGTGTGTGTGTTTTGAGATGGAATCTCACTTTGTCACCCAGGCTGGCGTGCAGTGGCGTGATCTTGGCTCACTGTAACACCTGCCTCCCAGGCTGAAGCAATTCTCATGCCTCAGTGCCCCCAAGTACCTGGGACTATAGGTGTGCACCACCAGGCTGGGCTAATTTTTGTATTTTTGGTAGAGACGGGCTTTTGCCATGTTGCCCAGTCTGGTCTTGAACTCCTGAGCTCAAGCAATCTGCCCACTTTGGTCTCCCAAAGTGCTGGGATTATAGGCATGAGTGACCAAGCCCGACAGTTTGAGAGTTCTTTATAAATTCTGGATACAAGTCCTTAATAATGAGTTTTTTTTGCATGCCTCATAGTCTTTGATTGGATGCCACACTTTGTGAATTTTACCGTCTTAGGTGCTGGATATGCATTCTTATATATACTCTCTATCTTTGTGTAGGGATGCCGTCCAGTGACATGGAAGTAGTTTGATCCTTACGGGTCTCGCTTTGTAATTTGTTAGGCAGCTCTGGCGCGGTGCTCAGTCTAGGGCAAATCCTTCCCCAGTGCTGATTTTCCTGAGTGCTGCACCATGCCTTATGAATTACAAGTTTTTCAGCCTGGCTGATTGAACTCACACTGTTCCCTGTGTGCATACTGAGGACTGTTCTCTCTAATGTGAGTGTGTGTGGTTTTTTTTTTTTTTACCTCGAGACAGAGTCTTGTTCTGTTGCTCAGGCTGGAGTGCAGTGATGCGATCTCAGCTCACTGCCTCCTGGGTTCAAGTGACTCTCCTGCCTCAGCCTCCCAAGTACCTGGGATTACAGGGATGCACCACCACACCTGGCTACTTTTTTGTGTTTTTAGTAGAGACAGGTTTTCACCATGTTGGCCAGGCTGGTCTCAAACCTCAGGTGATCCACTCGCCTTAGATTCCCAAAGTGCTGGGATTACAGGCCTGAGCCACTGCACCCAGCCCCCTCTAATCTTTTCAGATGGTTCTAGAAGAGGGCTCTCCTCTCTCTCTCCAGATAGCCAGGGTTCTCTGTGCAGCTGTCTCCTCTCTGGAGCTCTATCCTGCAAATGTTAGCTGCCTTCATCACCCCGAGTCCTCAGCCCTGTTTTTGAACTCCAGAACCCCCTGGGTTCTGCCTGGATTGTCCTTCTCTGCATAGCATGGAAAGTCTTTCAAGGCAGTAGGTCTCACCTTGTTTTCTGTCTCTCAGGATCACTGTCCTGCATTGCCTGAAGTTCAGAGTTTGGAAAGTCATGGTTTTGTGTATTGCTTCCGTTTCTCTGCTTTGGTTATGTCTGACGGGAGAGTAAATCTGGTCCCTGTTAATCCATTGGGACTGGAAGTGTAAGTCTCCATTAATAGTTTATGAGTTTTCCCACTTGAGTTTAAGCTGCTGGGGAGGTAGGGTCTTGTTAACACTGAATCATCAGTGTCCTTATTCTCAAGCACTCCATAAATATTTGTTGAATGAATGAACAAATAAGATAAACCAATTTGCTTTGAGGAGGAAATGAAATCTGATCTATTAATCTCAGTAGCATCATTAATTTCAAGAAAGGGTATGATACTTTTTACTTAGGGCTTGTGAAGATGGTGAATATTTGTACTTTTCTAGTTTGTGTTAACATGATCCTGGGGTGACTACGGCACTTAAAATGCATATGAACTCCTGAATACTATAACTGCTTTGCTGGAATGTGTTCAAGACTTCTCTCAGCCTCCTTGGAGAGCTTCCAAGTCCTTATGACCATTGAAAATGCATTTCTCCTCAATAGTACATTACCTGAAGCCAGTTTGAAAAAGTATTATCTGTAACTCCCCTCATTTACTTCCACTGAAGTCAAGCAAGTTAAGCAAATCCTCTCTTGTCTAAAAGTTTAAAGCCATGGAAGTTTTCTTCCTTCCATCAGTTTCTGTTCTTAGGAATCTTGACAGGATCTACTTCAGTGGACTTGTCTTGGGTAGAAAAACTTGTTATTCCCTTCCTCAAAGAATGAGCAAACATGATCCTTCCCGGACATCCTCAAAGCCAGGGAGCTCATTAAACAACCCTCATGAGTATTAAAGACAACGTGAGTGAGCTCCTTAATTTCAGAGTCCGTGTCGGCAGTGTTTCTCCTACCCCTTTCTTTGTTCACAGAGGTTGAAACTTTGTTATATCACATTACTCTGTCTTTGTTTAAGATGGGCTGAGAACACTATATACTACACTAGCTCAGTAACCCAAAACACCTCCAAAGGTGCTGCCTTTCATTTATTTTTTTTAAACTAGACAACCTGCCAGGCAACTTTAGGGTTCTCCTATAACCATATGGGTTTCCCAAAACCCATAGGTGATGGGAGAAAAAAATAAGTTGGGGAAAGTATAGGGAAGAGACCCAGTGACTGCCTAGTCGCAGCTCAGTGGGAAAAATCAAGACTTTGCGGTTGACAAGAGGCAGCCTCCAATTCAACCCAGCTCCACTGTGGCTGACTCACAAGGGTAGGGGACTCCAAACTACACCTTTCCCTTCATCTTAGAAATGGGGCTGGGCGTGGTGGCTCATGCCTGTAATCCCAACACTTTGGGAGGCTGAGGCAGACGGATCACTTGAGGTCAGGAGTTCGAGACCAGCCTGGCGAACTTGGTGAAACCCTGTCTCTGCTAAAAATACAAACAAATTATCTGGGCGTGGTGGTGGGCCCCTGTAATCCCAGCTACTCGAGGCTGAGGCAGGAGAATCACTTGAACCGGGGAGGCGGAGATTGCAGTGAGCTGAGATCGTGCCACTGCACTCCAGCCTGGGGGACAGAGTGAGACTCTGTCTCAAAGGAAAAAAAAAAGGGGGAATAGATGAGATCGGGTGCGTTCAGTGTGGTATGGCCGTAGACAGAAATGGAAATAGAACTGCTTTTATTGCTGGCCTTCCAGTGCTAGGAGACTGTATGTTCAAAGCACTTGTATGAACTGGAAAGCGTTAAACCAGCGTAAGGGTTTATTATTATTGTTTCACTTCCCAGAGCTGAACAGGGCTCTATTTAGCTACCTAACAACAGGTCGCTGGGGGAGCTGGCACTGTGAAAATGAGTCAGCCCTGTTAATCGCTACAGAGGCAGGCTAGTGGTAAAAGTCTACACAGTTCAGCAGATTAGATAGAAATATTAATTATGCCAGTGAATCACAGCACTGCCTCATCTTCTAGGCTTGCATTATCATTGACCTGGTTTTCTGTGTTCTGTCTCTCTTGTCCCATTATCCTTGAAGAACGATCGGAGGCCTTGCTGTGGGCATGGCCAGGTTTTAGGTGCCGGTAACTAAGCTGGTATCACCTTTCACTGGCACAAGATTAAGCTGCAAATGAGACAAGACTGCTCCCTACCACATTCTAAATTGGTTGACAGCTGGGGAGCGGTTTTCACACCTGCGAATGAAAAACTCACTTTGGTTACGTGGATCAAATTCTGTTATTAATACCAAGAATTGGGAGGAGGAGAGAGAGGGCCATATTTAAGACTTTATAAAATTATTAACAAAAAAACAAAAACAAAACAGACTCCTAGATATCTGTTTTGTTATAAAGGGATTTTTTATTACTTTATATGTTATAACTGGAAATTGAATTATATAGTCAATGATGGTGAAACAGATACCTCTAAAAGAAATGGAAATGAGTTTAAAACTTAGTATAGGAATGAAATTATAAATATACATCAGATCCTAAGAGCGTATTAATTATAAAATCCTTAAACATGCAGAAACCCACCATATATCAAATGGCCTGTCATGTAGTGTCACTGCATGTCAGGTAAATTCAAATTAAGCTTCATGAACGCAAATCTCTCATTGTTTGGTCAGGGGTCTCCATTAGAGCAAATGAAAGATTGCAAATGTTTCTTTAACATCATTCCATCTAAATCCCTGATGGAATTTTTGTGATCTGCTGCTTTTCTGTCCTGTTTTCTGAGTGTGTTATGTATAGTTTCAATCCATACCAAATGAAGGAAGCATTGATTAGACTTGATTTAAGGCAGCAAGTGATAAATGCAGCTGGGAAATTGATTCGTGTCTCTCGAGTGACTGGGGCATAGCCATCCACAGTTGACACAACTCTTGTCTCAAGGCTGGAGAAAACAAACAGGCAAACACATGTCAAACAGATAAATGACTTTGCTGTTTTGAGCTCTCCGTGGAGGCCATTTGTTTCCTAGATAAGGAAGACTGCTTTCCAAAGTCATGAAAAGATAAGTTAGAGGAAAAGGATGAACGTGGGATTGGATGCCCAAGCACTGGGAAGAAAACAACACAAAGGATTTACCTCCGGGAAGGATCTTGCTGCTTTTCCCTCCGACATGCTGGGAGCAGCACTCCAAATGCTCTGTCTCCATATTTTAAGTGTTCATAGTGGTATGCTGGTGTCTTTGAAGCTATTTCCAAAGAAACATTTCCTGACTGCTCTTCCTGGAGTGAGCATTCAGGAGAATCGGCAAGAACAGCTAAGACTTGTGAGCCTGGCTTGGTCTGAAATAGTGACAGTTCCAGTAGCTTGACCACCAGCCCAGAGGTCCCCTGGAAACAATAGTCCCATTGCAATCCAGTGCCTCTTGTAGAGCCTCACCCATAATACAAAGTATTGCATTTGTGTGTTTCCCCTACATGCTTTGTGTTTTCCCATCTTCATGTTTGCTCCTGCGTTGCTCTCCCATTTCCCTTGCTGTTAGTTTGCATGTTTAAATCTCATCCATCCTTCAAGGCCCCCAGTCAAATGCCACTTCCTCCAGGAGGTCACCCTTCATTGCTCCGGACTAGAAATAAATTCCCTCCTCTGAACTCCCAGAACAATTTGTAATGGTCTTAGAGTATTTATTGCTCCCTGCAGGGTAAATACGGGTTTCCTCTCTTTACTAGAGCACAGACTTCAGTATCTGTTTCAGCTTTGGATCCCACACAATGTTCTGTCCACACAACACCTTCAGACAACACTTGTTGAATGAAAAACTAGGCAACTGGAGAGCTCAAATGAATAAATGGCGTCAGACCCTTGACAGCTCTTTACTAGCTAGTAATCCCCACCTAGCATGGGCCATGTTGCCTTTCTTGGATTTTCTTTTGTTTCATAAGTCTTGATTCTCTTATCTCTTGAATATGACCCAACATTCTAAGCAGGAAGATCAAGTGTGTCTTTCCTTCTCCTCCTTCTCCCGGGTCTGGGGTCCTCATCTCCTGGCCTAATCAACACATATGTTCTATCTTTTCCTGTTGCCGTCCCTCCTCCCCAACCCTGAATTCCCAGCATTCTCCACTCACTGCCCCCTAGGGTGGCAGGTGGAAGGTCAGTTGGTAGAGAATCTAAACAGTCCTCGCTCTGGGCAGTGCCCCTGGACATGGACACTATCCCCGTGAATCAGGGCCAGCTCCTGCTAAGGCAAGCCAGAAGGATTGGAGCAGGAAAGAGATTCTTACCTTCTAAAGCAGTGGGTTCCAGACTTCTGTACTGATTTCTACAAAATTAAAATTAGAAACAAAACAAAACAGGGTAGAGTGCAGAGGGTGCTGATGTAAGGCTGCTGACTTTTCATTCTGGATGTGCATCTCTAACCCAACCTAGGCAGTATTCTACTGAAACTATCCTTTCATAAAAGCCTGTTAATGCCAAAAAGTAGAAGGATAGTATTTAGGATAAAGATCAGCCCTCTAAATTGGACATAATTAGCTTTAAGAAAAACTGTTGGTTGGGTGCAGTGGCTTATGCCTGTAATCACAGCACTTTGGGAGGCTGAGGTGGGTGGATCGCCTAAGGTCCACAGTTCGAGACCAGCCTGGCCCACATGGCAAAACCCCATCTCTACTAAAAATACAAAAAAAATTAGCTGGGCATAGTGGTGCATGCCTGTAGTCCCAGCTACTTGCGAGACTGAGGCAGGAGAATCGCTTGAACCCTTGAACCCAGGAGGCAGAGGTTGCAGTAAGCCGAGATTATGCCACTGCACTTCAGCCTGGATGATGGAGTGAGACTCTGTCTCAAAAAAAAAAAAAAGAAAAAAAAAAAACCTCTCTCTTGAGAAACCCCAGATACCTTTTCAGTTTCTCTATTTTTCTTTGTAGACGAGTAAACACATGTATTTTTTAAACAAAATTTGAATCATGTACTACATAAATTTACATCCTTTTTTCTCTCTTAACATGAGGTCCTGCTTCCCATGTCACCAAATAACCTCCCAAAATATGACTTTATAACTGCATTTATTCCTATTGCATTGGCAGCAATTGCTCTCAAATGTAAATCTGATTAGTGAGGATTTTCCTGTTTTGTAGTAAATTTGCTAAGCATGAATGCCTAGATCCTCTAGGTGCTTCCTCAGCAGCTCTTCCTCTGTTGTGTTATAGCAGCATAGTTTATTTTGTTTTATATTATTATTTTTTAAGTTTTTTTTTTTTTTTTTTTTTTTTTAGTTGGCTTCTCAGTCTGTTGCCCAGGCTGGAGTGCAGTGATGTGATCAGAACTCACCAAACTCCTGGGCTCAAGGGATCTTCCCATCTCAGTCTCCTGAGTAGCTGGGACTACAGGTGCGTGCCACCACACCCAGATGCATAGTTTATTTTAAAGACAATACAGTCGTCCCTCGGTATCTGTGGGAGATTGGTTCCAGGGCCTCCTCAGATAGCAAAATCCAGGGATGTGCAAGTCCCTTATATAAAATGGCATAGTAGTTGCATATAACCTACCTACATTCTCTTGTATGCTTTAAATCATCTTTAGATTACTTATACCAAATACAATGTAAATGCTATGGAAATTGTGAGTATACTGTATTGTTTTTAAAATATGCATTTTTATTGTATTTTATTATTTATCTGAATATTTTCAGTCTGTGGTTGGTTGAAGTCATGGATGTGAAACCCCAGGATATGGGGGGCCGACTGCATCCCCTTGAATTAGAGAAGAGACAGGAATGTAATAACATCTGTCATTTGTTGAGCGACTGCATGATGCCAAACACTGTGCTAGGCTTGTTTGTCCTTAGCATGTCAAGTAGGGGCCTGTCTCCTCTCACTCCTTTTTTTTTTTTTTTTTTTTTTTGAGACAAAGTCTCACTCTGTCACCAGGCTGGAATGCAGTGGCATGATCTCAGCTCAGCTCACTGCAACCTCCGCCTCCTGGGTTCAAGCAATTCTTCTGCCTCAGCCTCCTGAGTAGCTGGGATTACAGGCGCGCACCACCACGCCTGGCTAATTTTTGTATTTTTAGTAGAGACAGGGTTTTGCCATGTTGGCCAGGCTGGCCTCGAACTCCTGACCTCAGGTGATCCACCTGCCTTGGCCTCCCAAAGTGCTGGGATTACAGGCGTGAGCCACTGTTCCCGGCCTCCTCTCACTCCTCCTCTTACTCCTTCTGTAGCCACAGATTCTGCCAGTGGAAGGGACTTTGGGCATAGTGAAACCCTGTAGCTCTGCTCTTAGCTGACTGGATTGGGCTTGAACTTGACCCAAGGGCTGACTGTGGGGTCAGCTGGCCTGGAAAGCTTTACTAATCCAAGGGTTCTTGACTCTGGCTGCACACTTGAACCATTCAAGAAACTTTTCAAAACTACCAATACTCAGTCGCCTCCAAAGACAGTGGAATTAGAATCTCTGAGGGTGTCTAAATAGGCAACAGCTGGGATAATCCAAGTCCTGCTCCCAGAAATTTGAATTGGGAAATGAAGAGAGGATCAGGCCCTTGGAAGTTATTGAAGGTAAGAGATGCGTTAAGAAAATCACAAGGTGAATCTGGAATCAGTCTTGCAAACTCAACTCAGGAAGGAGGAAGAAGTATGAGTTAGGAGGATCTATGTAATGGAGAAAAGATACAGGTGAGAGGGTGAAGACAGCAGCTGGTTGTGGGAAAGGGAGTGACTGGGTGTAAAAGGATGCAGACACGTGGAGTTGTCATGACTCTGAAATGAACATTCACGCACTGCTCCCCTGAGGTCCCAAGAGCAGCAGCCATGGATGCCTATACCAGCCTTTGATCAGTCTGAGGCTCCATAAGGCCTGAGCATTAGGCGTGTGCTGACTTTTGGAGCTCAGAGAACATCCATTTCCCTATTGCTGATCAAATCAGAGACCTTTCTTATACGTAACAGGACACCTGACGCAACTGCTTCAAACAGTAAAGAGGATTTATTAGTTTATGAACTGTAAAGTCCAGCAGTAGAATGGATTTCAGGAGAGGCTTAACCCAGCCATCCAACAATGTGACCAAAGCTCCTGTCTCCTGTTTCTCTGCACCACCATCCTCAACACTGAATTCATCCCAATTTGGACACCTTTCATGTCTCAAGATGGCTGCCAGCAGCCCCTGCAGCTACCTACTTTCTTGTTACCATCTGTCAGAAAAGAGATTTTGTCCCAGCCTCCCCAGCAAATGTCCTCAGATTCACCCTGATTGGATGCGTTTGGGTAAACACTGAATCATTCATCACTGGCTACTGAAATGGGATGTGCTGGTTGGCTTTGTCTGAGCCATGTGGCCATTCCTGGAGCTGAAGGCAAGGTCAGGGGGACTCTGGGAGATGGAGGATGGAGCACAAAACCAGTAAGGTTACTGATAAACGTCTACCACCCTTTTCACCAGTGCTCCCATGTGCAGGGCTCAGCTCTCCCTTCAGAAGAGGAGTGGTGAACTGACAGCTTCCAGCTGCTACACCTTCATCTCGGGATCCACCCCACTGTTTTCACCAAGGCCACACTCTTCCTGGCCTGTTTCCAGCAGCTGGCTGGCCATAGCAAGGTGCTGGAGCTGGGCCATTCCTGCCCCATGAGTGACTTCCATCCCCTCCACACCTTCTCAAGCTGCACTGCACCGTGGGGCTCCTTCTACCCTAGTCGTTCTTCCCAGCCTTCTCCCTTCACACTTGTCGGTCTTCCTTGTGGTCTGCGCCCTGCCCCACTCCTGTTTCCTTTTCCCTTTATTCTTCCTTCACAGACATTGCACTTCTAATTCTATCTTGGCTTCTGCTTCCCAGAGTATGAAACTGACACATCCTGGTTTTCTGAGCTACTCTCTGAGTGTGCCTGATTTTCAGAGGAGCTCAGCTCAAACCCACTTTCTCCACAAGTGCCTGTGGGGTCGAGACTGTCTCCATTATACAGAAGGGAAGCCAGGGTTTGAGGTTGAGTAGCTTGCCTGATGCCACCCATGCAACAAGGGGAGCCTTGGCTTCCGAACCCCATCTTTACCTCTCTGCAGCCCGTGCTGTCTACCAGCTCTAGGTGCTGTTCCTGGTAGAGCCTGCTGAGATGGCCGGAGTCACTCAAGGTCACCCCTGGCTCAGTGGAAGAGGAGAGGGTGCATCGCAGCGTGTGTTCCCTCCAGTGGGATTACCTTGAATCACTAGCACCTAGGGGAAGAAAGAAGAGGAGGGGATTGTCGGTGGATGGGCGGGATCTCTGTACTGGGGGCGGGAGGGGGGTTGCCACGTTGAGCACCGACACTTGAGAAGTGACACAGCTTCGTTTGCACACAAACCATCCTGCATGGTGTTTAAAAACAAAGGGCAAAGTGAGACGTTGCTCAAGGAAAGCGAAGCAGGCGGGCCGCCCCCGGATGGCCCCGTGTGGCCCCTGCTCCCATGCTCCCAGATCAGTGAGAAAGCCTGCGCCCCGCCCTGCGAGCCAACCTGCTAATCTGTGGCATCGTCCACCAATGTGTCTAATGAGGTGGCACAACCACCCAGCTCTCCCCGCAGCTGCGCAGGGCCTCCTGGCTGAACCAGTAAGTGTAGCTCCATCCGGTCCTCGGGCGCCGCGGGGCGGGGCGGGGCGGGGCGGGGCGGGGCCACTGCGCTTGCGCGCGGACCAGGCGGGGCGGGGTCCAGCGCAGGTGCCTTGAGAAGGGCCTCCGAGCGGCAGGTGCAGACGCCAAGCTCGCTGAGGCTGGAGTGTATGCTTAATCACAGTCGATTGAGGGGCTGTTTAAGAATTATAACAGGCTCTTCCAGGTGAAGTTCTGAGCAGAGCTACAGAAGGTCGCGGTCTGGAAGCTGCTGGGAGGGGAGGCGCGACATCAGTGACTTTCGTTGCGAGGAGGCACATGCAGGATTTCCTGGGATGGGGAAACAATCACCAGGAATACGAGGAGGCTGTTCTAGAAGAGTCAGAGTGCCCACTCCCATCCCACCCCCATCCCCAAGCTGATGAAATTGGCGCGAAGCAGATCCCTAATTCACAAGCCTATCTAATTCCTGCCAATAACAGAGTATTTCTGTTTCTGCGGAGACCTGGCTCTCGGGGCACGTTGAAGCTTCACCCGGAGAGGATGGGACAGAGAAGACGATCAAAAATAGGGCCTTCTTGGAACCAAATGCCAATAACCGCCCTCACGTGCCTAGCTTGCCCTTTACAGATTGCAAAGGACTTTCTTCTGCCTTGCCTCGTTTTCAGCAGGGGCAGGCAGGTGATCCCATTTTAAAGCGAGGAACCAGAGAGAACTCAGGCTTTCCCCAGGGTGGGCATAGGTTGCAGTGGGAGGTAAGGACTCAGTGAGTAGGGGTCACCCAGGGAGCCATGGAATATCTCCCAAAGAAAGGATGAATAGGAGTTGGTTGAGCAGAGGAACGTTAGGGTGGGGCGTTCATGTCTCAGGTGGAGAGATGTGATGGGTGAGGGAACCATATTGCTCAGGGTGGCTGGGCCACGGGAGGGTTAGCAGAGCTGGGGAATTGGGGGGCAGCCCATAGAAAGACACATCCACTTGTGGGCCCATATCAGCATTGTGTCACATTAAGAAAAAGGGAGAGAGAAACCAATCTAGTATCCATAGTAATTGAAAAGCAATTGAATATTTATTGTAGCCTCTGGTGCACTTAATTTGTAAGGCACAGCCAATACAGCTAGCCCTCCATATCCATGGGTTCCTCGTTCCTGGATTCAGCCAGCTGTGGGTGGAAAACCATTCATAAAAAATAAAAAGGATAATTCTGTACTGAACATGCACAGACTTTTTTTTTTCGTGTCATTGTTCCCTAAACAATACCGTATAACAACTATTTCCATAGCACTTACATTTTATTAGGTATTATAAGTAATCTAGGGATGACTGGAAGTATATAGGAGGATGCACATAGGTTATCTGCAGCTTCTATGCCAATTTTTTATCAGGGACTTGAGCACTGGCAAATTTTGGTATCCTGGGGGTCCTGGAACCAATCCCTTGCAGATACTGAGGGACAGCTGAATTGTAAAATCTTTTTCTTTCTTTCATTATCTTACTCTCTTATCATAGCCACTGCCCCCAAAGATGCATCTTTCCCCTTCCAAATTTCCCCAGTTCTCCTTCAGACTCTGCCTTCACAGGTTTCCGGCCTCTCCCCTCCTTCTCCCCTTCCTTGGCTGTGTTTTAACCCTACAGTACCTTTTAAATTAATTAATTATTATTTTTTTTCTTTTTTGGGAGACAGAGTCTTACTTTGTCACTTAGAGTCTTGCTTTGTGCCAACTGGAGTACAGTGGCACGATCTCAGCTCACTGCAACCTCTACCTCCTGGGTTCAAGCAATTCTCATGCCTCAGTCTCCTGAGTAGCTGGGACTACAGATGCACCCCACCACACCTGGCTAATTTGTGTGTGTGGGGGCGGGGGCGGGATTTTTTTTTTTTTTTTTTTGAGACGGAGTCTCGCTGTGTCGCCCAGGCTGGAGTGCAGTGGCCGGATCTCAGCTCATTGCAAGCTCCGCCTCCTGGGTTTTTACGCCATTCTCCTGCCTCAGCCTCCCGAGTAGCTGGGACTACAGGCGCCCACCACCTCGCCCGGCTAGTTTTTTGTATTTTTTAGTAGAGACGGGGTTTCACCGTGTTAGCCAGGATGGTCTTGAACTCCTGACCTCGTGATCCGCCAGTCTCAGCCTCCCAAAGTGCTGGGATTACAGGCTTGAGCCACCGCGCCCGGCCTGGGGGTGGGATTTTTAATAGAGATGGGGTTTCACTATGTTAGGCCAGCTGGTCTCGAACTCCTGAGCTTAGGCAATCCACCCACCTCAGCCTGCCAAAGTGCTAGGATTACAGGAATGAGCCACCATGCCCAGCCTAACCCTACAGTACCCTTAGATTTCCTTCTCAGTATAAACTCTGCTTACCCTGTGGCTTTTTCCACTTAGGAAAGTGGAAAGAGATTAGTGCAGGAGTCAGCAAACCAGGGCTCACAGGCCACATCCATCCCACTGCCTGCAAACTGAGGATCTTTTCTTTTCTTTTTTTGAGACGGAGTCTTACTCTGTCATCCAGGCTGGAGTGCAGTGGCACAATCTTGGCTCACTACAAACTCTGTCTCCTGGGTTCAAGCAATTCTCCTGCCTCAGCCTCCCAAGTAGCTGGCATTACAGGTGCCTGCCACCATGCCTGGCTAGTTTTTTTGTAAGTTTAGTATAGATGGGGTTTCACCATGTTGGCCAGTCTGGTTTTCAAACTCCTGACCTCAAGCAATCCATCCGCCTGGGCATCCCAAAGTGTTAGGCATGAGCCACCGTGTCCAGCCCAAACTGAGGATTTTTTTTTTTAAAAAAACTTTTTAGTGATTGAAAAGAATTTATGGAAATGTCTTTTCTCTCTTGTTATGTAGGTACTTACCTAATAGCCTTGATTCTGCCCCTTGGTCTATAAAACTTAGAATATTTTACCATCTGGACCTTTACAGAAAAAGGTTGCCAATCCCTGGTTTAAGAGAAGGGGTTTGTGAACACCTATCCAGTGGCATTTTGAATGCCTGGCCCATGGCTTCTGGGCTTTCCATGGCCTCCTGGGGGAGGCTCTGCAGAAAGCTGAGACAAGAGGAATGAGGCTGATACTACCCTTAATCCCACCATGGGGTGGACCCATGGCTCAGGTCTGGTGAATCAGGGTATCCTGTTCTTCTTTCCACAGTGATTGGTTCAGGAATAAGCAGATGTCTCAAGACTAGTCAATCAAAGTCCTACTTGGGACTTTGGCCAGAGCTACTAGAAATGATACTTTTTCTGGTTGGTAAGCTGGAAGGAAGCTATTTTTGAGAAGACGATTATCTTTGTAACTATGTGAGGAAAACCTTTCCAGAAAAGAAATTACATATACCAGAAAGCAGACATGGAAGGAAGAAGGGAGGAAAAGAGAGAGAAAGAGAGAGAGAGAGAGAGAGAGAGATTGACACATCTGACATTGTTTAAGACTCAGCACCCAGCCACACCTAAAGCTCCTTCCACCCTGGACCTTCGGTCATGTAAGCCAGTAAAATGCCTGCCTACCTGCCTCCCTCCCCTCCCCTCCCCTCCCCTCTCCCCCTCCCCTCCCCTCTCCTCCCCTCCCCTCTCTTCTCCTCCCCTCCCCTCCC